>NW_026068090.1:139822-159270 GCF_014885135.2 Alexandromys fortis
AAAATTTTAAAAAAATAAATAAAAAATAAATTAATGGTTGAGTGTCACCACAACATTAAAGGGTTGTAACATTAAAACGATTGAGAACCTCTGATCTAAATGAATAATTTTAAATCTCTTCTTTATTTTAAAAGTATTTATACGCTATATGTTTGTCCCCTTCCCCCAACTCCACTTTCTCTGTTAGTCTTTCTTTGGGTAGCCATCTCTCTCTCACACACACACACACAAAAAAAAAAAAAAAAAAGACACAGAGACTTATAATTAATTATAAAAGCTCAGCCTATAGTTTAGGCTTGTTCCACCAGCTCTTATAACTTAAATTAACTCGTTCATATTAATCTATGTTTTGTCTCATGGCTTTTTACTTTTCTTCCTTCTTGCATTTCCTGTCTCCTCTTTGTGTCCTCTGGCATCTCTCCAAGCCTTAATTCATTTCTTCTTCCTCTTTCTTTGCCTAGAAGACCTACCTAACCCCTTCCTGCCTAGCTATTGGCCATTCCACTCTTTATTAAACCAATCAGAAGTCAACTTGGCAAAGGCACATCTTCAAAGTACACAAAAAATTATCCTACAATATTTTCCTCTTTTGTCTAAATAAAAAGGAAAGGTTTTTTAACTTTAATACAGTAAAACTATCTACAATAATAACAATTGTCCAAATTAAAAGGGAAGAACTTAACTTTAACAAAGTAAAACTATACACAATAAGAACAATTTTCAAGTAAGAATTATATTTACAGCATCCAGTCCATACGCATTTTGCAAATTTGGAGCGAGTACTATATTATCTATCCTACCTTAGTGAGTCCAAATTTTTATACCTAAATCACTTTTTTTATCATATCTTGTATTACCAACCTAAAAACATCTTTTTGGACATTAGAACATGCTCTTAGAAAAACAACTCAAATTTTTATGTCTCTCAACCTTATACATTTTATATCTTTTGTAAGTTTCTTTTCTGAATTTGGTAACAAAGGAAAACTATAACTAAAACTATCTCATCTTCAACTCCATCAGAGACCTGAGAAGGATAAAGTATTGAGTAAATAGGAAGTTCAGAGCAAACCACTTCCAAAACTAAAAAATAACAGAGGTATCTGCCTGCCTGAACAGTCACTCCAAGGTTCCTCTGCAACATTAGGGCATCCGTCTTCAGTCTATGGATCTAAAATATATGACAGACTTTTCTGGGAGACATGAATTTTTAAGTACTGTCCTGCCTTGTCTTGGCAAAGTTTGGCAGTTTTCTTCTTTTGTGTCCTGTCCATTTGGACAGCATACTGCCAACACTCAATCAAGAGCAGTTTCATGTCCAAATGGCTAACATTTGCCACAAAGAAAGCAAACTCTATATGGAGGTTCCTCAATCCCTATCATCCTTTTTTGAAGTAAATTAGTGCTGCCAAGAGCAGACGTGTCTCACTGTCATAAAAAGCCTTTTTTTTTTTTTAGAGTTTCTCTGTGTAACAGTCCTAGCTGTCCTAGAACTAGTTCTTGTAGATCAAGTTGGCCTCAAACTCACAGAAATCTACCTGCCTCTGCCTCCCAAGTGCTGGGATTAAAGGTGTTTGCCACCACTGCCTGACTTGAAAATTCTCATGTTATTAAAGCATTTTAAATGCCATATTCTGAAGGTCTTTGAAGTGTTTGAAAATCACCTGTCTAAAATATATATAAATATGCGTATATATTATCTATAAATATATAAATAAACTTAACATGACTATAAGTTTGATTATTATAGATAACTAATGACTAACATGTATTTCTGTATTATTCTAAATAGCTTTCAAAGACTAAAATTTTACATTTTTAAACAAACTATATAGGTACAATACCTTAAACAAAAAGAGAAACATATATGCAGTATAATAAAAATAACCTTAAATTTATATCAATATATAAAAATCCATACCAATATAAAACATTTTAGACTAGTGTTTATTCAAATTAGACTCAACAGTCTACTCTTTTATTCCATCATTTCTTTATTATATTCCCCTTTTTCCCTTTAGAAATAGATTCCTGAGTCTGATCTCTTTTATTTAGCTTCCTCCCTGACCATGACCAGGAAAAATTTGTAACCAACCTTTTAAGTTGAGAGCATAGCCCCCAGTCCCTGGCATCCAACCCAGCTCCCAGGTCTGGAAGTTGCCTTGCTCTGGATTCGAAATTCCAGAATGCCCACAGGGTATTTAAGTGTGCTCCCAGAGGAGAAACATGTGGTTTGGGGCTCTGAATGGGCTCCCTGCTGTCCTGTCTCCCCACTGTGTACTCGACCACCCAAGAGCATCATTCTGAATACAACAATGGGTATTTTGATTCAGTTTGATTTGACCTAATTGGACTTTCTTGTGCTGGCAGAGACGCCTCTTTTCTTATTATATTTACTTAACACAGCCCCCCTAAATGATGACAAACATTTATAACCCACAAAAAGATCAAAAATTAACCATCCCACCTCTTGGGAATATAGGTGTTTTATCCTCTAGACTGCTTCCTGTTGTCTGGGAGATCTGGAACCTGAGAAAATTGAGATAATGGTCAAGTCCTGGGAAAACTAGCCATAATCTTTATGGCTCAGTCTTTGTGCAAAGGGAAAACACAAGGTCTATCTGCAGTCCTGGCTGGAATAGTCTGGAGGCTGGACCATCTCAGGCAACAACTTTGAATAAAGCTGTTCTGGATGTAGAACTCTGAGGAAACTGCAACAGAGGCACTCTGAGAGGCTGGGTCACCTGGGCTACCTGTTTTCATTGGTGTCTGGTCCCTTTACTCTAAAAACACACAGACTTTCAAAGGTAGCATACGTATCTGTATTAACACAAGCATGTTACAAGTGTTGTACACTGCTAGCCAAAAATCTTTTGTTTTATGTCTGAGCAGGTAAATATACGCCACCGCTCTTGTAGTTTGTTTTGGAAATTTTTTAGGTTTATTTCTTCATACTTGTAGTCAAGATTTTCAGAAGGTCTCCGCCTATAAAACCTGACTCTCTTTAACCTTGAAGGAATTCACAGCCTCTTGTTTGCTATAGAAACAAAAGCATAACCTCTTCTCTGATGCAATACAATTTTGAATTCCACTTTAAGGTTAAGGCATTCCTAACGTAGCTAGGCTGGTTTAATTCAGCAGTTCCTCTTCTCTCCCACATCTCTCAGCAGCCTTTGTTTGCTCATCAGCAATAAAACAATTTAAAGTCAACAAGACACCATATAGGATCCAGACTTTCTGTGTATTTTCCATCGTTACATGACTTATCATTTTTATACTATTTTATTCTCTGTAAAGACTTTATCTTATTATTTATAAACTACTTTTCTATGGCTGTCTATACTCATTTTCCTTTCTTTTTTAAAATCTATGCACATTTTTTTAAACACACTATAACCTGTTTAGAGGTTCTTTTTCCTTCTGGATCTGTCTTTACTGAGCCGCTGCAGTGTTCTCTGGTCGCGTGAGACAAATCTTAAACTGTTATATCTGCTGCTGTGTGGCTCAGCTTAGCACCTGGTGCTGGCACATGGTACTGGCCACTGGCTCCGGGCCACAGGCAGTGGCTGGTAGCCAAGTCTCTGCATACCACTGAGCCTACCCATGGTCATCAGGAAGCCATGTTTGACTCCAAGTTCTGATTTTTTTGTCTTTAAACTTTCTTAGGCCTTATGTGGATATACATGGCCAGACATTGGACACCATATGTAGTTGGCCAGCTCATAAAAATCAACATGGAGACTTATTATTAATTATGAAAGCTTGGCCTTTAGCTTAGGTTTGTCCCACTTGCTCTTTTTTTTAATATTTATTTATTTATTATGTATACAATATTCTGTCTGTGTGTATGCCCGAAGGCCAGAAGAGGGCACCAGACCTCATTACAGATGGTTGTGAGCTGGGAATTGAACTCAGGACCTTTGGAAAAGCAGACAATGCTCTTAACCACTGAGCCATCTCTCTAGCCCCCTCCCCACTTGCTCTTATAACTTAAATAAATCCATTTATATTCATCTACATTTGCCTCTTGGCTTTTTACCTCTCTTCCGTCTTGTACCTCCTGTTTCTTCTCAGTGTCCTCCCGTGTCTCTTCTGCATCTCCATTAACCTCCTCTTCCTCTCTCTCCACCCAATCTCTTCCTGCCTAGCTATTGGCCATTCAGCAAAAAGGAGGCCATTCAGCACCTTGATAAAGACACATCTTCACAGTGCACACAAAGATTATTCCACAACACTCGGCCCCTTCCTCTCTCTCTCTCTCTCTCTCTCTCTCTCTCTCTCTCTCTCTCTCTCTCTTTCTCTCTCTCTCTCTCTCTCTCTCTCTCTCTCTCAAAATCATGATGCAAAAAAGCAAAAAGTCATAGCAAACAACACAAACATACCACAACAAAATAAAACAGAAAGTACACACAAAAGAACTTGTAGTCCACTTTTCTACTCCTGGGAATAGGGCCCACCCTGGAGTGTTACTGACATAGTGAGCAATGCTTCATTGGGAATTTTTGGTTGACTTAGAGGCTTTTGAAATGTAGAGGAAGAAAAAGCCTATACAGGGGCGTGGAGGAATGCTGCTTACTACCTGCTTTCTTATACAACTCAGGACCACCTTCCCAGGGATGGCAAACACTCACAATGGGCTGGTCTCCCATATCTGTCATTAATTTTAAGAAAATGTCCCACAGGCCCATCTGAAGCATTTTCTCAAGTGAAGCTCCCTCTTCTTAAGTGGCTCCAGGTTGTGTCAAGTTGGCAAAAACACTATCCAACACAGCTATTTTCTACATGCCAGCATGTTTATAAATTGCAACTTTATTTTAAACTGATCCCTCTTAGACAGAAATCCCACAGGTGGATCAGGACTCAGGGTGGGGGGATTTGAGTGGGAAAGGAGAGTTTCTCTTCCTTGAAGCCTCATGTACTTCAGGCCCAGAGCAAAACCCACAAAGGCAATTGGCAAATACAGTCATTTTCTCATTAATCCAATAGCTTTGTTAATCCATGCTCGGTTTCCTAAGTGGTGTCTGCAGCCAGCTGTACATACAGTTCAGTGTTCTAAAACACCGGGTTCTCTCTATTATTAAAATCTGTTTTAGCAACAGTTAACTCAGGAAATATTTTTGGATCTATGGTGACTTTGAAATGAGCAAGATTTTCAAATGTACTTATGAAAGCATGTCTAGAAAAAAACTAAATACAAAGGGCTAGTAATGACACCAAAGTGTCTTATAAATTTCAATCAAATACTGAGCTAGAATGTTTAAGTCGTTTTATATGTGGATTATAGAGCAATTTTTCCTATTTCCTTATACATAACATGTGAGCAATAATACCTCATAAGATCTGAGAGTATTTATAAGAATTGTGTGGAAAGTGTGGGATTTTTAAAGTGCTATTTACTTGCTGCTGGTATCAACGTCATTGTTGATTTACCTTCTTTGCAGTTCAAACATCCTCCAGTCATAAACAGACATTTCAGAATTGTGCACTCCTTCTGGACTACAAACGCAGCTACGCAGCCCAGACTGGGTTTCCCAGAATGGGAGTCCATATTTGAATGCTTTCTTCTCCAGGGACTTACTTGAGAGAAAAGAGGAAACTGCAGTCACCTGATCTTGGTCCCTGTCTTTAGGATCTGAAGAAGCCTGTCTCGGATCTGCTTGGTCCGAACAGCATAGACAACGGGATTTAGGATCGGGGGAATGAGGAGGTAGAAGTTGGCCAGCAGCGTGTGGATTGGCGGAGGCACGCGGTGACCAAACCGGTGAATGAGGGAAGAAACAGCAATGGGAATATAGAAAATCAGAATGGCACAGATATGAGAGCCGCATGTCCCCAGGGTTTTAAGCCTGGCCTCGGGAGTGGCCAGCCCCATCACTGCCCTGAAAATCATTACGTAGGAGGCGGCAATGGCCGCTGAATCCAGAATCAACACCAGAAAGCCAATGCTCAACCCATAGACATTATTGACTCTGCTGTCACCACAGGTCAAGGCAACCACAGCCATGTGCTCACAGTAGGAGTGAGAGATGACTTGGGTTTTATAAAGAGGCAGTCGCAGACGGATCATAATCGGTAGAGGTCCAATGTAAAGAACTCCTCGGAGGAGAGCAGCCAGCCCCAAACGACCCACCACCGCCTGGGTAAGCACCATGCTATGACGCAGTGGGTTGCAGATGGCTACATATCGGTCAAAAGCCATGGCAAGGAAGATGCCTGACTCAACAGTAGCAAAGCAATGGATAAGAAACATTTGGCATAAGCAGGCATCCAGGCCAATGGCGCCAGCACCAAACCAGAAGATTGCCAGGAGTTTGGGCATAGTGGAAGTAGACAGAACCAGGTCAATGACAGCCAGCATGCACAGAAAGAAGTACATGGGCTGGTGCAGGCTGCGCTCTATCCTTACCACAGCTAAGATGGTGATGTTCCCCACGACGGCCACCAAGTACATGGAGCCGAAGGGGATGGAGAGCCAGATGTGCAGGGACTCCAGCCCTGGGATGCCGGTGAGCCAGAAGGAGCTGGGTACTGAGCAGGCATTATGAAAAGAGAGCATTTCTATTTATAAATAAAACTCATTTATGTCCCCAAATGCAGCAACACATTTTCCCCTGGAAAGAAAAAAAATAACAGTATTCTTGGACATATAATAAATATCATAAAACATACAATGATCCACAACTGTTAGAAGAAACTGTAACATTTCATACTACATTAATTTCATGTTGCATTAAAGTATCCATGTAAATTTAGCAAGCATAATCAAAAATCTGTGTTTGAATGAATGGATGAGTTTTACAGTATAATCCTCAATGAGTAATACTTTACATCAATAAATGAATTACCCTGAGGCAGGAGTGAACTCAATTGGTAATTTCTCTCTCTGGGTATATTATAAAGTGGTTTGGAGGGTCATATTAGAATGATCTTCTAATGTTCCGTTAAGGAAGCAATCTGCTTGTCAAGAGACAATACTGGGTGAAGGTTGTGCCCCAATAGACTGTTATCTAATACACACAGAGGACACACGGATGTTTGTGGAATCGGCTGAAGGGGCCATCTGCAGAGGCACAGCCAGCCTTGATGGGATTATGGAGGATGCAGATGAGCAGTGAGCATGCTTACTAGCCCAGGTGTAGTTAGCAGAACACAGTGGGGACCACTTTTCAAGAGCTGGGGCTTTTGGTAGAAGAAAATCTCCCATCCTGAACGTGCCTGGTGGGAAGGGCAGGTGAGAACAAGCGTCTGGTTTCTGCTATTGCCCCTCTCTCTCTGCCTGGTTCCTCATACTGGCAGGACCTGGCTAGAAACAGGGCTGTTCTTCACAATAACCACTCCTTAAAGAAAGCTCCCTGGAGGTGAGGTGAAGCTCAGACTTTCTAGACTCTGCGGTAAATTAATCCGGGAGTCATCACTAACTGTCTGACTTTCCTTGCTGGTTACAGCTAGCAGCTCTTCACAGCAATCTTTCAAAGCTGCAGCCTGAAGGCTTGTTCTGGGTGTTGCATGCCATGTCCCGTTGATTTGATACCAGGGTGCGAAATCAAGAATATATTCATCAAACCTCAAAGAACTTGGAGCTGTCCATCACAGGGAGCAGTGGTAACAGTACAGTTGCTGCCCTGTAAGCGTCCTGTGACTTTGTACCTCTCTCCATAAAGTGGGCTCACCCCCAAGCTCCACAGAGATTGTTAAATAGACCTAGTGTTAGCAATGCATACAAAGACAAATGATGAGTCTACCATTGGGCTGGAAGGTAGGGTCCATCACAGCTGGCCTCTGAATTCACTGGACAGGGTAGAGCAGAGCCATACCTGGGGTGAGTCTGTCTCAGTTCCCTGGCCCTATAGGCTGCCCCAATAGGTATCAGCATGGTGCATCCAGAAGGTGACCATTTCTGGGATCATCCAGACTCTCCTGTTTCCAGCCTGGTCCTGCCAGTATGAGGAACCAGGCAGAGAGAGAGGGGCAATAGCAGAAACCAGACGCTTGTTCTCACCTGCCCTTCCCATCAGGCACGTTCAGGATGGGAGATTTTCTTCTACCAAAAGCCCCAGCTCTTGAAAAGTGGTCCCCACTGTGTTCTGCTAACTACACCTGGGCTAGTAAGCATGCTCACTGCTCATCTGCATCCTCCATAATCCCATCAAGGCTGGCTGTGCCTCTGCAGATGGCCCCTTCAGCCGTCTCCACAACATCCATGTGTCCTCTGTGGGTATTAGATAACAGCCTATCGGTGCACAACCTTCACCCAGTATTGTCTCTTGACAAGCAGATTGCTTCCCTAGTGGGACATAAAGTCTGAGAGAGGCCAGCCACGGGACTGAAAAACAGGAAAAACAGCTACAATGCGAGGGCCAAGTCTAGAGAACCTTGTCCACAACGTTGAGATTTATAATTAATGGAGATTTGTTTATTTCACCCCCTGCTTCTAATCAAATTACTTCATAGCTTGTGCAGGTAACAGTAAGCAGGACTTCAATGTGGAACTTAATAGCTTTGCTTTGCTTAAATGGAAAATACGCAGAACTGACAGATGAGTGCTTTTGTGCCCACAATTCTGCACGGCTGTTGCTACTATTGCATTGATGAGAGTTATTTCAGATCCTGTCTTCCCTCCCAATGCCATGCAAGTCCCTGCACTGCTGCCCTGGGGAGGAAAGGCCCTTTTAGGATTGGGCAGACAAGTTGCACTGTAGAATCTTCCTCCCACTTCCCTGTGTCTGACCACATACAGACCTGTTTTTCTGAATAGCTCTCCTCCATTTTATCTCTCCGTGCCAGCTATTCTTAACTGTGAGAAAGGAGCTCAGGAGCGAGAGCTGTACCTCAGTGGCTGAGTGAGACTCGACAGAGCCAATCTTTTCTCCAGGGTCCTAACAGTAAATATCTCCTTAGGCCCCTCGTCAGAAGCAAGCCACGTGTGTTCCTGAATACCTGCAGGAGGGCAGGGTGCCTCGCACAGACATAAAGGTTCAGTATTGACATTAAGACACCCACCTGAGACCCCTATCCAGAGACATCCATAACCAACCACAGCACTCACTGTTCCTCACCCTGTTTACTGCTTTCCAATGGGGAAGATGCTTGTTTGTCGGCTGTTCATGATCTTTTACGGCTGAGTTGCCCATGCTATTTCCTGGCACTGAGACAGTCCTACCTTCTTCACTTGGAAAATCCCTTGCTGTAGTAATTATCATCTTAGGAAAGCCTGCTTTAACCCTTAATTAGGCCTCTTCTGTGACGGAGAATCCTCTGACCTGCCGGTATGCATGCTTCTCTGGGTGCAATGCAAGTGCCGGAGGCCAAGGGTTTGTCTGAAGCCCTCTCTGCTAGAAATGCTTGCCTGGCCTGGTCTGCTGAATGAGAAGAAAGTGCTGCGTCTCAAACACTGGAGGTGTTAAGTCTTTGCTGGCATTGGCGTGTAAAAGATTTTCCAAGCACCCTCTGTGAGGCCACTACCCTTTTAGTCCAATTCCAGGAGCATCCCTTCCCTTGGTTCTTACCGTTGAGACTTAAATGGAGGTGTGATCTAGAGTTGAATGCCCAGGAACTCCAAGTATCCTCATCAGCTGAAAGTCTTCCTGGTAGTCAGCACTCCTTTCTTGGTTCCCCTTCCTAAGATGCTTTGATCAGGTCAGAAGAGCCCAGAACTCTCTAATGCTTCAGAGACTTATAAACATTCTGCTCAACAGTCTTGGGAATACCATCTGAGAGTGGTGGAGTGGCTGGAGCCCAGCGCAGAGGGTAATGCCCAGACTTGTCCCAGGAGGAGGCACAGAGAATCTACTGCACTCCAAGCTCACCGCAGCACACCATGGCTGCTCTGGAGTGGGAAACAGGAAAGACACGCCTTCTGAGTTGCAATTTCTTAGATCTAAATCCTGCTCTGTTCTGTCCTGGCCTCCCTGGAGCTGGAAGATGTTCTAAGGATAGTATGCAGAAATCAGAAAGTCCTGCCAACTGAGTCTGCTTGGACTCAGAAGGGATGGGAGTTCCATATTTATGAAAACTGTAAATCCCTGCATTTCTCTCTACAGTATTTGGGGGGGGGCTGAATTAATACTAAGGTATATCAAAGGACAATATCAGAAAAAATAGACTTTAGAAACTTTTTCCTACCTCTGGTTTACATCATGCAGGAAGGATCCCATGTGTTCAAAAAGGAGATGGTCTACTACGTGCACATTTACATGCACTAACATTACAAAGCATGCCATTCCTTATAAAAAGTATAGCCATGCTGAGAAAGCAGTCTCTCTCATGGTATTCTAACCAGATGCTTAGGGTTATGGGGCACCATGTTCTAGAGTATGAGACAAAGAAACCTTCACAGCTCCAAAGTTTGAACCTGTGGGAACTCAAACTGTTCCAACTCTGTTTCTGCTAGTAGAAAATTAGATCATTTACCACGCGCATAATTTTGTAACTTAGGTTCTTCTCCATAAGAGAGTTGGTGAACCAAGCATGCTTAACCAGCGTTACCCCTCCCCGTCTCTACTGTTCTTTCTGCATCTGTGGGCGACATCACTCTCCTGAGCCCCACAGACACCAGCTTCCTCCTTCAGATCAGGATCAGGTAAGGTAGGAAAGAGGAATGCAGATGCAGAAAAGTCAGAGCAGGAAGGATGTGTTCTCTGCCCTCCTTCACAGCATTTTACTGCTGCAGAACCTCAGGAGGGGGGAAGCTCGCAACCTGCTGCGTTCTGTACAAGCACTTACGCTGCTTCTAAGTCTTGGTTCAATATTCGCACATCAGACAGATGAGTTCGGCCTTCGGTAAACTAAGCTTATCAGATGAGTCTTTCATAGCTGACTATTTTGTATTCAAGGCATTTTTAAGACCAATGCCTCACCCTTTAATTGGCACGTACCAACTCTCAATCTTTTCATTTTCCCAGATAGAGAAAAGTGTACATCAGATTGAAGAACAATTTTTTTAAAAAGGCCTTGCCTTACCCCACAAAATTATCTTAAATTTATATATATTCAAAAGACGCCTACATACAGCCTTGGAATCAGAAGCAAACATTATCATTCTAACCCTGTTCAGGAGATAGCACCCAACTGAAAATAAGATGATGCAGGGCACCAACTGGATGCACTGACAAGAGTTTCCTGGAACCTATGTGTTCCCAGCCGTTGGGACAGCATGCGCAAGAGCCCTTCAAACTGGCCCTGGATAGAATAGCAGTGTGGGGAAGAGAGGTGGGCACAAAATCCCACCCCAGCAGTTGACAAGTGCAGAGAGGGAGAGTCTATATTCTTTAAAGGATGGGCTGCTGGTGGGTTAAACCCTCTGGTGAAGGCCAAATATCCAAGAATATATCAGCAGCACAAGCTATATTTAACTTTTTAAAAATAAGACACAAAGTTGAGTGGCCATGGAAGGCAGAAAGGATCTGGGAGGAATGAGGGGGAAAGGGTGAATATAGTCAAGATACATTCCATTAAATTTCCAAAGATGGAGACTGGATAGACGGTTCAGAGGTTAAGAGCACTGGCAGCCTTTCCAGAGGTCCTGAGTTCCATTCCCAGCAACCACACAATGGCTCTACCACCATCTGCAATGTGTTTCAATGCCCTCGCTGGCCTGCAGTACAGGCACACATGCAGGTAGAATGCTCGCTGTATACATAATAAATAAATCCTTTAAAAAAACTGTACATAGAAATGAATTTTTTTGAAAAAATAGCAGAATTTAATCATTAAATTTATGTACACAGTTAAAAAATGATGAAAGCAAGTTTGATGCCACTAAATGTCTTCCTCACTTATGTAATGATTCTACTTAGCCCTCAGTTTGGGTTTCAGCCAATCAGCTTTGTTGCAGAACTAAACTTCCAAACCGCTAGTGAAAATGTGTTGGTCAGACCAACACAGAAATACCAAAACACAAGACAACTCTCCTTATAATTTGAAACTTTAATTTCAAGTTTATAACCTCATCAGTGGTCTCTCTGAAACTGCCCGCTGATTGTGTGTAATTCTGGAGGAAAACTTGATTGAAAGCTCGCTAGCACATATGCTAAACTGAAAATATACGGGGTCCTATCTAATTTTAGTGGTTTATATACATCTCCAAAGAGTAATGGTTCATTTTCCCATCCGTGAATGGGATTCTAATAAGGAATAAGTAAAGAGTTTTTCTAGAATCCTTTTATCTTGAGCAGAAGACCCAATATTTAGGCTCTGGGATCACACAAACGTTCCATGTTCATTTCCATGAGGAAAATGTCCTGCCGCGTTATTAGGTGAGCATGGCAATGGATGTCATCCAGCATAGCGAGTGCCAGTTCTAGCTCTTAATAGATGTAGGTCCTTGGCCTCTCCCAGCCTTAATTCTTCCTCATCCCCATTTCACTCTCCATAGTTCTTCCTGAATTTCACTCCTTTCACTGGTACCCTACCATCCTCATATCATCCCCACGTATCCTCATTCCACCTATGAATGCCCTCTGACCTCTGGGACCTCTTCTGCCTGTACCTGCCCCTAACCTTACAGTGGAGTATAACTTAGTGATAGAGCGCACGCATGGCGGCCATAGGGTCCTTGGTTCAGTCTCCAGCACTACAACTAAGAGACTATGAGACTCTCTCCTTGTACAGATGTCCACAGCCCATAGAGAAAGATCTTTTCAGTATTTTCTGAAATCATCCTTCCCATTGTCACAAATACCAAAAATCCAGAGAAAAGGGAAAAATAATTTTCAAAGTAAGTATATTGGGTACAAATTCTTTTCAAGTATTCAATTGTTTAAACTCCATAAAAATAAAAGCAAAACAAATGCCTCAAAATAAGTATATTAATTCCTTTCAAATAAAGAAGTGTTTATGCCACATAAATAATAAAAGTAAATGGTACCCTTTTTCTTATCTGTAAAATGTATGTTTTGCTTCAAGGACATTTTCCAGAAAAGTTTTCTTGATGCCATTGTGCATAGGCTGGAGAAATTCCTTAAGGAGAAAACCGAAACGGGGCTCCTCACGCTATGCCCGACCATCCTAGGAATCCAGTCTGTGCTTCTACAGATATATGATGTTGGGAAATATGTCTGTGCCTCTGCATATGAAGGGAGAACTAAAATTAGCCTTCTCATTAGCCTTAGAATATTACCACACACAACTATTTCCAACTTACAAATATTTGGGTGAAACAAAAATGAACTGAAAAAAGTAGAGATTTAAAAAAAAAAGATTAAAAAAGGGGGAACTCACGCTACCAGAGTGGGAGATCCGAAATCTGAATAAAGGAGAGACAGAGAGACATAGAGAGAGAGAGAGAGAGAGAGAGAGAGAGAGAGAGAGAGAGAGAGACTGCATATTTGTCTATATGTGTGTGGAGAGATAAACCTCTGACGTCATTCCTTATGCGCCATTCCCTTTGTCTACTGAGACAGGGTCTCTCACTAGCTGAGAGCTCACCAAGCAGACTGTTGGCTGGCCATAAGCCCCAGGGAGCCGTCTACTGCCTCTCCTCTTGCCCTAGTAGTAGGATCATAGGCGTGCACCACCACTCCCAGCTTTTTTACATGGGTTATGAAGATCACACTCAGGTCCTCATGTTTGCAAAGCAATAACTTCAGCTACTGAACCATCTTCCCCATGGTGATGAATGCTTTTTGGCTGTTTGTTGATTTTTTTTTCTGTTGCTGCTGTTGTTGTTGTTGTTTTTAGAGGTAGTGAAAAGATCCTGCAATAGTTACATAGCTATCTAGGAGGATCTAGTAGTTTTCCCCACCCTTCTCTTGAGAGAGATCCTGAGGTAGGACTCTCAGAGTCTATAAGTACCTCAGTCCCAAGGGAAGCAGTCAAAGACCATCCACCAGAGGGTACGAACAAGTCTGTGTCTGGCCCTTGGAGCTCGAGTGGACAGGGAGTGAAGACTGCTCCTGAGAGGGGATTAAAGTCCAGAGGGAAGCATGCATGCTCTCTGTGAAGCCTTGGGGAAATAACCGGCTAGTTTTCAGAACCTAGATAAAGGAAAGGAAAGAAAGTGATCGTGATGGGGGCACCGCCTTCCCCTTGCTGCCAACTACATTTTCCCAGGCATCAGATAAGAGCTAACCACTGTGAGGAACGGAGCCTACAGCTCTGTGGGCACGCCCCATGGGTAAGCACACACTAGGATCAAGGAGAGCAAAGCTCCTGGAAGCACGTTTCTAGAGCAGAAACTGCTCTCTTTGTAGGGTTAGTCAAAAGCAGTAGTGGTTGAGACTTTTTTGGTTGAGTCAAAATAAAAAGAAATCACGATATAGAAGGCTTGGTGTCCTAGTATTTAGGAACTGCAGAGAAAAGTCTGGAGTCCTGCAGCCCAGTTGAGCCCCTTGTCTTAAGTTACAGGATCTCTTTACCCTGAACTGATCCCAACACAATCAGTATGTCTCTTCAATCAATATAAATTCATGCTAATGAAGCTAGCTATGACATTTCAAAATAAGACTGTTATGCGTTGGAGTCCTTGAAAGCAAAAGGCACACGATGTGCTTATAGGCCAGCCCACCAAAAACTAAGGAGCAAAGATTATGCAAAAGAGAGAGTAACCGTTCCCAAGAAGTTGAGTCTATTCTTCCATCTGTTTAAGCTTAAAATTCAGCAACCTAAAATGTGTGTGAAATCTGTGTGTGTGTCTGTCTGTGTCTGTGTGTCTATGTGTGTTTATGTATCTGTATGTATGTCTGTGTTTGTGTGTGTCTATGTGTCTGTGTGTTTGTGTGTGTTTGTGTGTCTGTATGTGTGTCTGTGTATTTGTGTATATGTATATCTGTCTGTATCTGTGTGTTTGTGTATCTGTATGTGTGTCTCTGTGTGTTTGTGTATCTGTATGTCTGTCTGTGTCTATGTGTCTGTGTGTGTTTTTCTGTCTGTCTGTATGTGTGTTTGTGTGATGCATGCACACACTGGTGAGCATGCATGTGCACAAGCACATGTGTCTCATTGTGCATAGTGACAATCAGAGACAGCCTCCATTTGCTACCATTATATTAGTAAATACATATAGTTTTAGTATAGAATTATTAGTACATATAATTTTAACTCAGTAAATGTGCAAATTAAAATTTAAGCTTTATTTATGTTGACCACATAGCTCCAACTTTTCATTAGAATAAAAATATGAAGAGGCTAATTAGACTACATTATTGATATCAATGATATTGGTCGATGATTTAAAAAAGCATATACAGTTACTGAGTAAGCATGTTACTTTTTATTTTCATTTAACTATTATTGGGATATCATTTCTGCATTTTCTTTCTCTTTTAGAAAAGTTCTCCGAAATAAACTTCCTGGGTCAAGGGTATATATTTCTATACTCCATTTGGAAAGTCAGTGACAGAAACCCTGAGCGTGCCTGTTTCTGTGTTTAGCAATGGGTATCATCATATACAATTCTTATAAATTCAGTAACAGTGATCTTTCAAGCTGCCATTCAGAATTCTTCTTTTCGTAGGTGCCACAAGTTACCAAGAATGGAAATGAGGATCTGTTCCAGAGCTGCAAGAGCCATTCTCTCTCACAGGAGCAGAAACCTGACCTCGAGAGCACCTCTGCATAGCCCCTGCTCCCAGGCATGCTCATTTCTAACAATGCCTGCTCAGTACCCAGCTCCTTCTGGCTCACCGGCATCCCAGGGTTGGAGCACCTGCACATCTGGCTCTCCATCCCCTTCAGTTCCATGTACCTGGTGGCTGTGGTGGGGAACATCACCATCTTGGCAGTGGTTAAGACAGAGCGCAGCCTGCACCAGCCCATGTACTTCTTTCTGTGCATGCTGGCTGTCATTGACCTGGTCCTGTCAACTTCTACAATGCCCAAACTATTAGCCATCTTCTGGTTTGGTGCCTGCAGCATTGGTCTAGACACCTGCTTGGTTCAGATGTTCTTTGTCCACTGCTTTGCGACTGTTGAGTCAGGCATCTTTCTTGCCATGGCTTTTGACCGCTACGTGGCCATCTGTGACCCACTACACCATACGTCAGTGCTTACCCATGCTGTGGTGGGACGCTTGGGGCTGGCTGCACTCCTCCGAGGAGTATTCTACATTGGACCTCTTCCACTCCTAATTCGCCTGAGGCTGCCCCTTTATCGAACCCAAACCATTGCTCACTCTTACTGTGAGCACATGGCTGTGGTCACTTTGGCATGCGGTGACACGAGAGTCAACAATTTATATGGAATGGGAATTGGATTCCTGGTGTTAATCCTAGACTCGCTAGCTATAACTGCATCTTATGTAATGATTTTCAGAGCTGTGTTGGGATTGTCCACCTCTGATGCCAGGTTTAAAACTTTAGGGACATGTGGGTCTCACATCTGTGCCATCCTCGTCTTCTATGTCCCTATTGCTGTCTCGTCTCTCACCCATCGCTTTGGCCATCATGTGCCTCCCCATATCCATATTCTCTTGGCCAACTTTTATCTCCTCATCCCACCCATCCTCAACCCAGTTGTCTATGCTGTGCGCACCAAGCAGATCCGAGAGAGACTTTTGCACATTATTAAGTCAGGAACTCAACCCAGGAACATATAAATATTTGGCGATGATTGGAAGAGGCTCTTCTTAAGTGAGGAAGCCCATGATATTTCTGGGTGCCACCTAAACTTTGGTGTGGATAAGAGCCTAAAAACAGAACTAATGACTATTCTGTTAGCACATGCATTTTCTATGCAGTATGAATCCGATATCTTGAAGTAGAAAAGGAAGATTAGGTGATAAGCTCCTGTACTGTAATTCCCTTTTTTAAAACCTATTTAATTTTGTGCAATGAAGCACAATAAGCTTAATAATAATAATTAATAATAATAATAATAACAAGACATGAGAGCTGAGATCATTTTATCCTTCACTTTCATGGTATCTGATTTCCTGTTTCTCTATAGCAAGGGTAATCAAGCACAACTTGTAGATAGTAGAATTCTAAAACCTTCTTAAACACAATTTACTAAATTCTTTGAACACTTTCAGATATTTATTATATTGGCAAACTTTTCAAATTTTCTTGGGTTGTCCCTATTAAAATGACATTTATCTATCAAAGATGGATGCAACATAAATATGAGAAAGTTTAATGAGGCTTAAGAATGGGCTTAACTGTCCATCAGAGTTAACATCTCTAAACCAAGTCATTTCCTCATTTAAACAGACAAGGTGGACGTGGAATACCACCTCTCCCAGAGCTAAATGGTGAACAAATAGAAGATATCAAAGGACATTGTGAGATGCCATTTCAGAGGTTCCAAGATAACACATGATAACAATAGCTTTGCTGAGATAACAAAGGGATGAAGAAAAGGAGGTAAAAGTGAGATTGCTGTGAAGGCAATCAAAATAAAAAATAAAAATAAAAAGGGTAAAAGAAAAGTCAGTCAAAAGTCAAAGTGAAGAAAATAGATAAAGACCTTGGTAGATAAACCCTGAAAATGTTCCAGGTCCCTTTGACTCTTCTCGAGCCTTTGTTATGACTTATCTTTACATTGCTAACTGATCACAAAAGTTCCATGAGAAGACTTTGGCTCAAAACACTTCCATAAAAGTTCTGATAGCCGGGCGGTGGTGGCGCACGCCTTTAATCCCAGTACTTGGGAGGCAGAGGCAGGCGGATCTTTGTGAGTTCGGATCTTTGTGAGTTCGAGACCAGCCTGGTCTACAAGAGCTAGTTCCAGGACAGGCTCCAAAACCACAGAGAAACCCTGTCTCAAAAAAAAAAAAANAAAAAAAAAAAAAAAAAAAAAAAAAAAAAAAAAAAAAAAAAAAAAAAAAAAAAAAAAGTTCTGATAATGCACTTTTAAACGGCAATCACTCCTGGTGCTAAGGCTTCAGAATCACGCTTCTGTCCATTTTGGTTAGAATCTTTTTTCAAATTTTAAGAAATTTAGCTTCAAGTTTATAAGTCATGATGAGTTTTTAAAGGCCAAAATGGATGCTCTTAAGTTTAAAAAAAAAAAGTCACTTTAGCACTTTAGAAAATATAATCTAAGAAAGTCAATGGTCAAGCCAAAACTAAAATACAAGTCTATCATTTAAAAAAATAAGACAAATAAGAAACTTGGAATAGCACAATTCTCCAATGTTTAATGTAAATCCCTGACTAAGCCCAAGCTTCATTTTACATATCCCTAATACCAAGATTGCTTAGATAACATTTGTTCCTCTTTCTCCATTGCCTCAGGTAAATTCTCCAATCCTCTCAAGGTCCCTGACTCCAGGACCAAACTCGAGTCAAATTATTATGAAAAGATATGGAGTTTTTGAGCATAATTTTAGCTCTAAAATTAATTTTTAGTACTGGCTTTTACATGAAGTTGGGGAAAAGAAGCTTTTGACTTCTCAGAGCTAGAAAATCTACTTTAAATATTAGGCTATCCTGGGCACAGGAGAAGATAAAAGAAGATAAAAGAATGTAACTTTCAAACCAGTGGTGGAGTAGGCTGAGGGACATTACCAGGAAACTTTGATAGTTCACTATTTAATGCCTAAATTCCACTTATACCTTATAATTGTACATATGGAGAGTTTGAACTTTTAAAATGCAGCTTTATACTAAGAACTTTGTGGCGGAATAGCTTTAGAAAATCCATAGCTAGGCATTTCTCTCTAGACAATCTGTTGAGTCTCCCATAGACCAGAACCAACTCCAGCATCATACAGAACTGAATGACTGAGGATAAAGATAAGAAAAGGGATGAATTTATGCTCATGCTCCATCCAGCAGCCACCTCCTAAGAGCACCGACCAGACTCAGTGGTGTCATCTTAGTTTCAATAAGACATTTAGTCCTCCTGTCATCTGTGGGCATAGCTGTACTGTTTGGTGGAAGGCTTATGTCAACCAACTAGAAGGGAATGAGCACTAAAGAATTTCAGTATGGAGAAGTGACTAATGAGTAAATATCAGAATCAAACCAGTAGTTGCTTCCTCCTCTTGCAACTGTGTTCTCGCCCATAACCAATGCTCTGGAAGACTACCATGCCTTTTTCAGCCTGGGAAATGACCGAGGGAGGAGACAGTGATGTAGTATTTGTACAGGGTTGTGTGGTGCAAATGTCTTAAGAACTTGGACTATAGAACCATAAAGGGCAGAGGTGAACCTACAATAGTATGTCAAACTTTGGATATGATCAAAGCCTGTTTCAATTTTTGGAAATGAAAACGATGATTGATGTGGGAGTGTTGTTATTTCGGGCATAAGCTAGCCAAGCGGCCGGGGTGTTGGGGACGCAGCCCCGCCACTCCTATTTCAACAGATGGCACCCAACGTGGGGCTAACTGAATCTACAAAAAGCCTGAGAAAGCTTGGGAAAGAATGGAGTGAAGCATGTTTTCTTGGTAGCAGAAATTTCTTGGGTCTACTCCGCTTGCTAGAGGCAAGCAAGCGCTCTCATCTAAGAGAGGCTTCCTGACTCAGCTTCAGCTGCAAAACCCTGCAGCTCATTAAGAGGTCCTGCCA
>NW_026068090.1:161704-214130 GCF_014885135.2 Alexandromys fortis
ATGGACGTAGGTTAGAATCTTCCCGGTAAGCGCACCTTGGGGTGCTTACACACATCATTAGAAATGGGCTAGTCCAGGTGCGAGAATTAGCCTGTAAGGGTTAGAGTTCATGGGCCAAGCAGTTCTTAAATGAATATAGTTTGTGTGTTGTTATTTCGGGCATAAGCTAGTCAAGCGGCCGGGGTGTTGGGGACGCAGCCCCACCGCTCCTATTTCAACAGATGATAATCATTATGGGTTTATTGTATATCGGCGTAAAATGAATGCAGACAGATTGTAAAAATATATACAGCTTTAATGGGGAAATAAACGTACAGAACCAGAGGTTCCCGCAGTGAACAGGAAAGCAGAAGGGGAGGCTGGGAGCATGCCTGCAATCTTTATAAGTAAAAAATATCCTCGGGGGACCCCACTCCCAAGTAAAGTGATTGGCTGGGTCTCTCCTACATCTCCCCTTTTTGTCTAAATAAGACAGAACCAGACCAAATACAACTATATACAATAGTAACAAATAATAAATATAACAAACAATATTGAGAACAAAAGTTTTGCTAAACATTCTATGTCAAGGAGTCTAAATAATGTAGAGAGTAACTACAATTATATAATCTTCAACTCCATCAAAGATCTGAGAAGGGAATAAATATTACTTAACAAACAAGAGATATCCAAAATGTGCAACAATTGACAGAGACAACTGACTACCTGGGCAATCACCCAAAGTCTCGTTTGCAATGTTGAGTCAACCAACTTTGGCTAAGGCTTAACATAACTGACATACCATTATTAAAGGCAAGGAACTTTCTTAGAACTATCCTACCCTGTCTTGGCAAGATAAGACAATCCTGTTTCATCCACTTGTGGATATTCTGTATCTTTGTCAGAAGTTGAGGTATGGGCTTTTCTTAACCCAAAGGCCAGTTCTGCCAAGAAGACAAGCTCCCAGTGAAGTGTCTTTGGTGCTCAAAGTTCTCTCAGGAGTAGAGTGGTATTGCCAGGAGTAATTGTGTCTCATTGGCACAGAATTCTAGGTTAGATTAAAGGTCATTTTCTACAGCTCTTCAAAGAGGCTGAAGATTATACTATCTATACTAAATATAATCTCTATGTATCTAAAAGACCTGATTAACCTAAAAATAAATATGACAAGCATTTAATTCTCAATACCTATCTAACTTGAAGACTAAAAGAATAAACAACTGTGCAATATATAAAGACAATGATCTTCAACTGTAAACAATGTCATTATATAAATAGTATCAGAGGTAGAAATGTACGTTGTAATATGGTAGATGTATCAATACAATATAGACAAAGTTATAAGCATACTCTTATACAAAAATAGAGGTAGAAACACTCACATTCAATATTCAATATATCAATATACAAGAAACAGTACCAATACAATTTTCTAAAAACAGTAATTCACAAATACCAATCATCCCATAAAACCAGTTAATCACCCACCATTTTTTTTTAAAATACCCCTAATTCCATAAAATATCTCCCCATCCCCTCAACCCTAAACCAACCACTAAAAGATGTCTCTAACCCTGAAGGCAAACTCTGTTGGGAGAGGGGACGTCGTCCTTTAAGATTGCTCCTAGCTGACATGGGGGCGACGTTCTTCTTAGGGGCTCCTGTGAAAGCAAATGATGGTAAAATTCCCAAATTAACCTTTGACCTAAGAAAATTGTAACTAGTAATGATGGAGGAGGGTCATCTTTCTATCTGTTGTTTCATTGGTTAATTAATAAAGAAACTGCCTGGGCCCATTTGACAGGCCAGCCCTTAGGTGGGTAGAGTAAACAGAACAGAATGCTGGGAGAAAGAAGCTGAGTCAGGAGTTGCCATGATTCTCCCACTCCAGACGGACACAGGTTAAGATCTTCCCTGGTAAGCCACCTCGTGGGCTACACAGATTATTAAAAATGGGTTAGATCAATATGTAAGAGCTAACCAATAAGAGGATGGAACTAATGGGCCAGGCAGTGTTTAAAAGAATACAGTTTCCGTGTAATTATTTCAGGTATAAAGCTAGCCGGGTGGCGGGAAGCAGCCCATTGCTCCTATTACAACAATTGTAAGGATGCAATAAGATAATGTAGCATTCTTGTGTGTTGTCTGGCACACAAATTATAAAAATAAACTTGTCTCCTAAATAGTGTGTTATACGTTGAAAGACTCCCTGAGACAGAATGAGCAATAAGGCAAAAAAAAAAAAAGTGAGATAGGTCCTGGGAACCATAAAGACTATCCTAATTAGGGCTAGAGAGATGGCTCAGGCAACTAAGAACACTGGCTGCTCTTCCAGAGGGACAGGATTCAATTCCTAGCACCGGCATGGTAGCCAACTATAATTCCAGTCCCAAGAGAGCCAAGCCCTCATCTTGTCTCCACAGGTCTAAATGCACATGGTGCATAGGCAAATATGCAGGCAAAACACCCATATACAGAAAATAAAAATAAATAAATTATTTTCTATCACCTCTGGTTCTTGCAGTCTTTCTGCCTCCTCTTCCTCACAGATCCCCGAGTCTTGAGGTGAGGGGACTGATGAAAACACAGAGAATTAGCCAGGCAGTGGTGGTGCACACCTTTAATCCCAGCACTCAAGGAGGCAGAAACAGAAGGATCTCTGTGAGATTTAGGCCAGCCTGGTCTACAGAGTGAGTTCCTGGACAGCCAGAGCTACACAGAGAAACCATGTTTGGAAAAACCAAAAAAGAAAACAGAGACTTTGAAGCACTCAGACCTAAATGGGATGTTTTCCATCGTGGGAAAAATCTCAAAAAAGAAAAGTTAAGAATGTCTTAATCACAGCTCACTTATAGATGTAGAAAGTTCTTAATGCTGATTTGCTGATTTTTTTCTCTGCCGAAAGACATATCCACAAAGTTAGCTCTGTTCTGTTTTCTTTTGTTTGTTGTTGTTTTCTGTTTCCTTTGGTTACCCAGCACACGCTCACGACTATTTGAGGCCTTTCATCTAAGATAATGCTTACCAAACTAGTCTTGGAATGACAAAAGGCTAAATATATATCACACATAAACTGTCATGTGGGTGCTGGCAATTGAATCCAGGTCCTCTGGAAGAGCAGCCAGTGCTCTTAACCACTGAACTATCTCTCCAGCCCCATAACTTTAAGACTCAGACAATTTTAATTTATAATTCAGTCTTAAAATTCCTCCTAGGTGTTTTTTAATTGACTTCTTTCTTGTTCTAATGTTAAGACTTCAGTAGGAAGTGAAGTGGACTTTTGGACAAGTGTCACCAGGTAGTCCTAGAGAGGGATGCCTGCTGCTGCTTCCTGGTTCCTCCACTGGCCTCCGAGCCTGATCCATCTTGTGCTATAAAAAATAGCACTCCATATCGTGACCTGTAGAACCAGACCTAGGAGACCATGATATTGTTCATCCACTGAGATAAAGGACAATAGTGTTTCCACAGGACCCTGGCAAAGACTCTCTGCTATGCAACCTCCTGGTATCGGCCCCTCCATCCTGACTGAGGACTCTGTACAAACCAACCAGCGTCATAATTCTTGCTCTTTTAGTCAACCACTTGGTCTCCTGTGTCCCAGGAAAGAAGTGCTAATGATGCAAAGTCCTGTGCTCCTAGGGACCTTGGGAGTTCAGCTTGGTGGAAAGAGGTCATGATCCCAACAAATGTCTCTTCTTTTACCAGGTACTCAACTATGTGCATAGCAGAATTGTTTGTCATAGTCAGAACCTGGAAATAACCTAAATGTCCCTCGACCAAAGAATGGATAAGAAAAATGTGGTACATTTACACAATGGAGTACTACACAGCAGAAAAAAATGACAACACCTTGAAATTTTCAGGCAAATGGATGGAGCTAGAAAACATAATTTTGAGTGAGATAACCCAGACCCAGATAGAGAATTATCACATGTACTCACTCATAAGTGGTTTATAAACATAAAGCAAAGAAAACCAGCCTACAAATCACAATCCCAGAGAACCTAAACAATGAGAACCCTAAGAGAGACATACATGAATCTAATCTACATGGAAAGTATAAAAAGACAAGATCTCCTGAGTAAATTGGGAGCATGGGGACCTTGGTAGAGGGTTGAAAGGGAGGGGAGAGGAGCAGTGAAAAATGTAGAGCTCAATAAAAATCAATTTTAAAAAATGAGAAGTAAAAAAAAAAAAGAAATCACTAGGTTGTGCACATCTGACATATGAACCAAAGGATTGAGAAAGAAACAGATAAAGGTGTGAGAGAAAGGGGATTCCAAGCCAATATCAAGACTTCTATCTTGAGCAAAAGGAAGAGAGCAAAGTTCCATGGGAGTCACTAAGTAGAACAAGACCTTCCTATCAAGCACAACCATTATGAACCCATCATGTGGCATTGAAATACCTCTGGAGGGGGAGACTCTCACTCAAGTCTCGGGATAACACGACCCCCAGGAACTCATGAGAGACTGTCCTTGCTGCAATCACACAAGGTTTATTGACAGGACAGGACAGCAATCAGTACACTGGGGCCGAAACTCATGTCCCATGCAGGGGTAGAGAGTTCAACCCCGAGTAGCTGGGAGAAGGGGTATTTAAGGGAAGAAACCATAACACAATAATCCAAAGGGGGTTGGGAGGGCGTCATTGGAAAATTCCGAAAATACCAGTGATCATTGGAAAATTCTGAAAATATCAGTGATAATCACAAGGGGGTAACTCCCTGTTTCTCGAGATTATAATCTAACTTTATCTTCAGCTAGTTCCTGAAACAGAGTCACTGAACCAGCTAATCTAGATTTTTTATTCTTCTCTCCTGCTTAGATTTTTGGCTCTATTTTTTCTGCTAGATGGGGTCTGGATTTATCTTGGTCTTTCAGCATGTGTCTATGTGTCCTAGTGAGGACACATAGTTGGGATGTTACAGTTATCCTGTAAGACCCCAACTCAAAAAGCCTGCTTGCAGTTGCTTTAAGCATATGCCCTAGGTGGATGACAATTAGCAGTGGAAAAGTACAAAGCTTGCAAAACAGCCCTGACTGCCACTTGCACCCTGACCACAGTACCCTACCACCAGCCTGCCAGGAAACACCTAGCACCCATGATAGGGCTTGGGGACTTTCCAGAACAGGGTTTGGGGTTTTATGGTTTTCTGGGAAATAGAAGGAACAAACAGCTATGACCTAGAACTGACCCAATAATATAATGTAAAATATTATATCCAATCATTCTGTACCTCATACCCATTATGCTAATGTTGTGGGTTTTGCCTATAAAAACTTGCTGGAATTGCTATTCGGGGTTGCTCTGCCTCTCCGGAGACTAGAGACACCTGGTCACGTGATCGTTAATAAACCCTCTTGCTTCTTGCATCTGCTGGACTGGTTAATTGAGTCGCGGGGCTTCTCCCTCTTGGGCCTGCACCCAGTAGATGAGGGTCTTTCAATCCCCTGACTGGAAATATGTAACCAAGCCAAGACTGCATCATTTTCTATTTACTAATCTTGTATTGTCTTCTTTGAGGGTAAAATATATGTGCCTTAACCTGATGGTATTTCTTGTTTATACTTTGTGTTCCAAGCTCCAGGAAGCTAACACAAAAAATGTCCCTTTCACTATTTGTGACGAACCCTCATCATGATGATGGTATGTGTTTCCTGCCTGGGGATTCTTTTATTACCAGACTTACACTATAAACAAAATTCTTCTCCTTTTGTTGAGGGTGAATCTGGTCTGCAGGATGATGGTGTTCCTTATATAAACCAACAGAAGAATAATCACAACTCTTGTTATAAGTAATTTCTTAGGTCTGGAAAAATAATTCAGTAGTTAGAAGCACATTCTGCTCTTGCAGAGGACCTGAGCCCAGTTCCAAGCACCCATGTCAGGAAGCTCACAACCACCCATGGCCCCAGTTTCAGAATCCGATGCCCACTTCTGGCCTCAGAGGACACCCGCACTCACACATGAAAACACCCACACACAGACATGTACACATATATATATAAAGTTCATTTTTAAAAGTAACTTCTCCATAGCTACTGAGAAATCCTGTCTCAGGAAACAAAAAAAAAAGTAACTTTTTTTAACAAAAACTGACACTTGCTTTTACCAAGGAACTAATTCAAATTACAAAGTTTATTTTTCAGATATTATCAAAACATTCTGGCCCAGTTCTAAAGCTTATTTACTATGCTCTCTTGCCACAAAGTGCTAAAATATGTTCCATAAATTTGAATTAGAATGTGAAAGACACTACAACCGCAGTTCAATGCATATCTTGTGTATAACTGCTCTGAAGTATCCCACCAGCAATGGATGAGGGTACCCCTTTCTCCACAACCTCTCCAGCAATGGCTAGCATTGGTGTTTTTTATTTTAGCCATTCTGACAGGTGTAAGATGGTATCTTAAAGTTGTCTTGATTTGCATTTCCCTGATCACTAAGGAAGTTGAGCATGACCTTAAGTGTTTTTTGGCCATTTGAACTTCTTCTGTTGAGAGATCTCTGTTCAGCCTTATCATACAACAAAAGTATATGCTCTACTATGTTCATAGCAGCATTGTTTGTAATAGCCAGAACCTGGAAACAACCTAGATGCCCTTCAATGGAAGAATGGATGAAGAAAGTATGGAATATATACATATTAGAGTACTACTCAGCAGTAAAAAAACAACGACTTCTTGAATTTTGCATGCAAATGGATGGAAATAGAAAACACTATCCTGAGTGAGGTAAGCCAGACCCAAAAAGAGGAACATGGGATGTACTCACTCATATTTGGTTTCTAGCCATAAATAAAGGACATTGAGCCTATAATTCGTGATCCTAGAGAAGCTAAATAAGAAGGAGAACCCAAAGAAAAACATATAGGCATCCTCCTGAATATTAACCGTCATCAGGCGATGAAAGGAGACAGAGACAGAGACCCACATTAGAGCACCATACAGAAATCTCAAGGTCCAAATCAGGAGCAGAAGGAGAGAGAGCATGAGCAAGGAAATCAGGACCGCGAGGGGTGCACCCACACACTGAGACAATGGGGATGTTCTATCAGGAACTCACCAAGGCCAGCTGGCCTGGGTTTGAAAAAGCCTGGGATAAAACCAGACTAGCTGAACATAGCAGACAATGAGGACTACTGAGACCTCAAGAACAATGGCAATGGGTTTTTGATCCTACTGCACGTACTGGCTTTGTGGGAGCCTAGGGCAGTTTGGATGCTCACCTTACTAGACCTGGATGGAGGTGGGAGGCAGTGGGGGGGAAGAGACAGAAATCTTTTATAAATAAATAGATTGAAGGGAAAAAAAGGGAAAAGAAAAAAAAAAAACATTGTCTTTATTTGAAGTCTGAAGGAGGTCAGCAGTTCATGGCTCTGTCGTGCTACTGTAGGGTAGGAGTGAGGATTCAGAAAAGTTCATAGTCGGAATTGAGAAAGATGCTTTGTCAATGGCTAGACATTTTTCAAGATCACATCAAAATAAAAGTAACCATGGAGATCCTGGCATTCCTGCTATCATCCTATGACTAACTCCTTCAACTGTCCCTCACCCTCCTTTTACATCCTTTCTGAGGAAGAGTCCTAAGACTCGCTCTCGAATCTGCTTGGTCTTGACACCATAGATGATAGGATTGACCACGGGTGGAAAGAGCAGATAGAAATTAGCCAGGAGTATGTGGACATGAGGGGCGGCCTGACAAGCTACACGATGCATGACTGAGGAGACGACCACAGGTGTGTAGAAGGCCAAGATGGCACCTATGTGAGACACACATGTCCCAAAGGCCTTGTAGCGGGCCTCCTGAGAGGCAAGCTTAAGAACAGCACGAAGGATGAAGAGATAAGACAAGGCAACAAAGAGCAGGTCCAGCACCACAATAAACATGGCCACAGCAATGCCATAGATGTTGTTGAATCTCGTGTCCCCACACGCCAGCCTTACCACAGCCATGTGTTCACAGTAGCAGTGGGCAATCACTATCCCTCGACAGTAGTGGAAGCGTCTGAGCAGAAAGGGGAGTGGAGTCATTAGTGTCACAGCCCTAGTCACAGAGGCCAGGCCAATCTTGATGATGAGGGGCTTGGTCAGAATCGTGGTGTAGTGCAGCGGCTTGCAGATAGCGACATAACGGTCAAAGGCCATAGCCAGCAACATTGCTGATTCCATGATAGCGAAGGAATGGAGAAAGAACATTTGAACCAGGCAGGCATGGAAATTGATCTCTCGATCCCTCAACCAGAACAGGGCAAGCATTTTGGGCAGTGTTGAAGACGAAAGAACCAAATCTATTGCTGCCAACATGGCCAGAAAGAGGTACATGGGTTCGTGGAGGGCTGCATCAACCCGGATGATGAAAAGGAGGGTGCAGTTGCCAAGCACAGCCAAGGTGTAGGCTGAGCAGAAGGGGATAGAGATCCAAATATGTAGGTGCTCTAGGCCTGGGATCCCCATCAACAAGAAGACCACTGGATGAGTTGAGTTGATATTGTTAGCAAACATGGCTGCTGGGAGTTTTCTTCCTCCTAGCTGCTTCCACAGAGCCCTTCTCAAAAGGATCCACCATTAGTAGAATCAGTGTTCAATTTAAATCCCAGTAAGTTATGGAGGAGTATCAGCCCTTCTTCACGCTTGTGAATCTTTAAACAAATAATAATAATACATATCAAAAATTACACAATCATACTATACCCTCAAATCACCTGCTATCAGAATATCTAGTACTACTGTGGGTGGTACCAGAAAGCAACCTTCTTGGGATCGATTAGTTCAAGGCCATTCTGGACTGCAGAGGGAATTCAGAGGCGTCTCTATTAAAGATGAGGATTTCTGCTTTCATCTTGCAAAACTTTACTTGGTCTCACGGACTTCTTGCTGCCTCCCAGCTCCAACAAAACTCCTCAACACAAAAAGAGCTTCTTTCTGAAATAGCAAACTTAAGTATATGGAAAACAAGCAAACTCATCACCTCTTAATTTACCTATCTGTAAGTTTTGGATTGGTTGGTTGGTTTTATTCGCTGTGCTGAGGTTTAAACCTAGGGTCTTGCAAAGACAAATCACATATTATCATTGAGGTCTATCCCAAAAGCTCTTTTTACATTTTACTTAAAATACAATTTCACTAAATTGCCCAGGCTGGTCTTGAACTTGAGATGTTCCAGCCTCAGCCCCTCTAGTAGTTGGGCTTTAGATCTGATCCACAAGACCCAGCTAGTGCTAGATTCTATACTACTACTATATTCTATACTACAGTATATAGTATATTCTATACTACTATATTCTATAAATTCTACTGAATACACAGTAATCTCTTCGATCAACATCTCTTCTATAGCTAAGAAGAACATGAATAGTCTTTTTTGGCTCCTTCATGTACCTTGATTTCCATCTCTAGTTCTCTCTTTCACCCACTTCCTTGCTAGATTTCATGGCATTCAGAAAGCATTCTATCCTACCATTTTACAGGCTGATCTTTGATTGTAGCACTACTTGTTCTTTCAACTGGGACCTTTATCTTCCTCTTTTATCTCCTTGTTCATTATCTGCTTTGAAAATACTTAAACAGAGCCAGGTGTGGTGGCACACGTCTTTAATCCCAGCCCTAGGGAAGCAGAGGCAGGAAGATCTTTGAGTTGGTGGTCAGCCTGGTCTACAGAGGTAGTTACAGGACAGCCAGGGCTACACAGAGAAACCCTATCTTGAAGGAAGAAGTAAAGGAAAGAAGGAAGGAAGGAAGGAAGGAAGGAAGGAAGGAAGGAAGGAAGGAAGGAAGGAAGGAAGGAGGGAAGGAAGGAAGGAAGAAAAAGGGGAAGGAGGGAGGGAAGGAGAGAGAGAACCAGAGTGGGAAGAGGAACAATTCTCAAACACAGCTGAAAATATAGCACAATGCTACAGCTCTTGCCTAGCATACAGAAGGTATGAGTTTTCCCAGGTGACTAAGACATGGACTTGTGTGATTAAAATACATGTACCAAAGATGGGTAAGTCTGGGAAACAGCAAAGTGCTCACCTAAGGCAAATACACTTATTACAATTTATAAAAAGGGAGGGATTGTGGAGGCCCAGAAAAGTGAATCGATTTCCTCCCCATATGATGGTCAGAGAGTTGGAAGTTGCTCTAAGTGGCTGACAAGTTGCACATCCCAACTCAGAAGTTGATTCTTTTGACATTAAAATAGCTCATGCAAGTAGGTCCATGCCATCCTGACAGGTGGTCAGGATATGCAAATATACTTCTGCTCCTTCTTTTGTAACTGTGGGATCCCCTGGGGCGTGGCTGTCTTCAGGACTTATGATCCAGGGCAGCTTCACTGCCTAAACAACAGAATGCTAACGATTTGGTGCCTCAAATGTTAAAGCGATTAACTGTTTGGGCTGTCCTTGGTACCATGTTAATAGAGTCTTTTGTCGTCCCCCCCCCACACACACACACACCCCTCATTTATATTTAGGTATAAAATCATATGGAAAAATAAACACAGGCCATTTCAGGGGGGGGAGGTGTTAGTTTCAATTCCCCACTACCATAAATAAACTTAAACATTTATCAAAAAAATGTTGACACATGCTCCCTCTTACCTTTTCCAGAGACAGCCTAAAATGTTTCTTTTGAGCATTTTGAGAGTATCATGTAAAAAAGACTTAGCATAAAACATACACAGTAAATGCAGGTACCATTTGAATTAAGAAAACTTGAGGTTCTTACTGCGGATGGCTACACACCTGGAAACTCTCCATGTCAAATTTGGGCTGTGAGAACTTTGTTGTAAGGAATTTAAATGAAATTTGCAGAAAATGGATGGCTCTTACATGTGTTCCAGTAAGTGAGTAAGTCTAGTCTCAGAAAGACAAAAGTCTCAGCTCTCTTTCTTACGGAGATGGTGGCTTTTAAGGTCTGTATGAATGTATATAAGCAATTGTGAGGTGGGTAAAGAAGACCCAGGGAGAAGGACGAGTTCTGAGAAGGGGAGAGAGGAAAGCTCACAAGTTACAGGGAAGTAGAAAGAAGGCTCCTGGGAGTGAGGAGGTGGGGGAAGGAAATCAGCAATCAAAATATATTATATAAACAAATCTAACTCAATTTAAGAAAGAAGAAATTGCTCTCTCCAAGGCTGTATAGAACTGTGAATTTTCTCTAAGACACAAGTTAGGGGTGGACAGCATGAAAGGCCCAGGAAGACAGGATGCTTTTTTGTGTTTACGAACACCATGAGGTCAGGTTGGCATTTGCTAGGTAGTCACTGACTCAATAAAGCTGTATCCTCTGACATCCCATCCTAAAGAAATGTGTTGCTCCTATTCCAAGCAAGCCACTACTATTCCCTGAGTGTAGTAGAAATGGTGGGCTGCGTCCCACCACCCGGCTAGCTTTACACCCGAAATAATTACACAGAAACTGTATTCTTTTAAACACTGCTTGGCCCGTTATCTGTAGCCTCGTATTGGCTAATTCGCACATCTTGCTTTAACCCATATTTAGTAATCTATGTAGCACCATGAGGTGGCTTACCAGGAATATTCTTAACCTGCATCCATCTCGGAGAGGAGAGCTATGGTGACTGCCTGACTTTCTCCCAGAATTCTGTTATGTCTACTCCACCCACCTAAGGGCTGGCCTATCAAAGGCCAGCAGTTTCTTTATTAATTAACCAATGAAAGCAACAGATAGACAGATGACCCACCTACATCACCTGAGTGACCTTGTCTCTCTTACTTCCTATACACTGCTGATGACTGCCGCTGGCCCTCTGGTCTGTTTCCTCTCACGGCTCACTTTCAAATCTTGTCTACCATGTCTCCTGTACCCAGAAGCTATCAAGTTTTGCTCTTTTCAGCTTCCAGAAAAACATACCTCCAGTTCCATTCACAGTCTCCACCAAACATTTAATCCACCTTGGCTTGGGGGTTATTCCCAGTTGTTCACGTCACTGGGCCAGCTATGTTCATTGCCTGCCTCCTCACCAATGATATCAGTGAGGAGCCAAAAGAAGTTGTTTCCCCCAAACCACAGCTGATAGCATTGAAGCAGCACTGTTGTCTACTTAGTTCACTATGCCTTTATCTAGAAAAAAACTTAAAATGGTAGATTTGGAGAAGTACATCACCAAGTCCTCGCGGAGGACTCAAGCTTCAGATCTAAGCCTAGTTTCCAAGTCTTTTGGCCCAGGATTGCAGCTGTAGGAGCACACTGTGGAGACACAGCTGCTTGTTACTGAACTCTTTAATGAATCAGATGCCCCACCGGTCCTTCCCAATGCCTTCAGCCACTGAGCAGGAGCTGTGGGTGAGGGAGAGAGCGCCTGAATGTGGAGTGGAAGAAAAGTAATGACGGCAAGAGAGGAGAGGGTCTAGGCAGGGTCTGGGTTACTCAGCCAGGGTTTGCTGGTGGTAGTAGACTGTAAGGAGCACCCCAAAGACACAAGCAGTCAGGGCTTCTAATGATGGCGTGATGAGAGGATCGGATGCCCAAAGCAGACAAAGCCTCAGAAGAGAGTAGGAAGTATCTGGGCGTATACTGGAATGGGAGTGAGAGCAGGGAGCTAAGGCAATGCCCTGACCTCTTTTCTTGATCTGTTCTGCCTCCCTACCCCCCAGATAATCTGCTCACGTCTCACCCCCAACCCCCCAGAGGCTCGCTGACCCCACCACAAGTTCCCTTTCGCAATCAGTTTGCATCAACTGCCTCATACCTCAGAATGTAGCTCCATTCACTTCCTGCAGGTCATGGCAAAGCCCTGTCATGCTCCTCTCTCCATGAGAAGGGATGGACAAAACAGACTGGATATATCCTTAGCCTTCCCTTTTCCCAAAAGAAAAGGGGAACAGTTGACCTTGTCTCTGAGGAACTACCTAACCAGGCCTTGTCATAAGTACTGACTCCTCTCTGGGGAGACACTAGGGCTTTCTAGTCTTTGCCTCTGGCTTCCTACTAAGTCCACATCCTGGCCATTTTGTGGCTGTTACATTCAGTCTTGCTTCTCCCTGGAGGCAGAGTGTGGCCTAATTATAGTCAGGTAGTGAGTGTGCCTCTTTCTACCATCCCTTGGTATCTGCTGAGAACTGCCGCCGAATCCAGAAGACACAAAGAGCTCTTCCAGATGCTGCTTGCTCCTTGGCTGAGGAAGGGAGGATTGCTGGTTCATAATGAGAGCACGGTCATCTGTGGTTTTATCTTTGTTTGTAGGTTTGTTTTCTACACTGAGCTGTCATTTAAGATTATGGACAGGAGACCTGGGTTTAAATCTAGTTTATAACATTGGCAAGGTACTTAATCTCTTCATTCTTTGGATGGTTTCATTCTCATGACCCCAGTGCCTGGTCCTTCACACCTTACAGGATCCAATGAGATCATTATAGAATAACAAACTATGCTATTAATATTCGATAATTATTAGTCTCTAATATTATCAAAGTATCAACACCCCCCAGGACTGGTCTTAGATCTACTACTCTGCCATGATCCTAAGGAGAGAAGCTGGAGTTCAAATATACCTCTGTACCCCTCAGCCTGAAAACATTACTCCCTGAAGCACTGCAGCTACTTCTATTGAAGTTGTGTCCTCTTCCTATGTGGGTGTCCTAATGTCAACCCTCAGAAGTAAGCATGTACCACCCTTGGGCCTGTTGTCTCCAGGACACATTGCCCTGAAGCAGGACTTCCCCACATTGTTAAGGTCAGACTTCAAATCGCCCTCAAAACTACTGTCTTACACGATCCTACTACTGTAGCCCATTGAAGCCCGCTTATAGTGTCCAAACGCTTTTCTAGTCCAGAAATATTCTAGTCCCAAAGTATTCCGTATTCCTCCAAACAAAAGCATGGTCAGGACAATCACAACAATGCCATACTTCTGGAACCAACTTTTATCTTAGATCACTGTGAAGAGATACCATGACTATGGCAACTCCTAAAAAAGAAAGTATTTAATTGGGGCTGGCTTACAGTTTCAAAATTTTAGTCCCTCACCATCAAGGTGGGTAGCATAGTGGCACACAGGCAGACATAGAGCTGAAGAGGTAGCTGAGAGTTCTACATGTGGATCAGCATACAGCAAGAGGAAAGAGAGTGGATGACTTGGGCTTCAGAAACACCAAGCTCACCCCCAGCAACATACTTGCCCCAACAAGGCCACACCTCCTAATGGTGCCCTTCCCTGTGAGCCTATGGGGCTCACAACCACCATTCTCTTCAATGTCTTTCATCATGTTTCAATCAAACAGAATCCACACCACAACCTGCTACAACCTTTGTCTCATTGGCCATGGCCTCTTCACCAAATTCATTTTTACTTTCTCCTCTGTCACTCACCTTAGCAACTGGCCTGAGGCTGTCTTTCAAATTCATGAAATGCATTCCAGATGTTCTAAATCTACTGTTCCTTTTGCCTGTAGCAGTATACCTCATAGACCAGCTTGCCTTTCTCACTTACTTCATCAAGATCCCCAACTCAGTCAGCTCCTCAGAAAGGTCTATCATAATCACCAACTTGAACTAACATTTTCTTCCTTATAATTCATTTTTTTTCCCAAAGCACCTCTCACTTTTTAATTTTTAAATAAAATTGTGTACGTTTATCATGCATAGTATAATGTCTTAAATATATGTACTTTGTGACTTGGATAAATAAAGCTGACTTAATATGTACATTAATCCCACAATAAAGGGGCAGATCACTTGTCTAGATTGCTGTGGGACCATGGTCTTGTACTCTCTGAAGATTTGTCACTTGTACTGGTTTAATAAAATGCTGATTGGCTAGTAGCCAGGTTGGAAGTATAGGCAAGGGCAACCAGAACAGGAGAATTCTGGAAAGGGAAAAGGCTCAGTCTGTAGCCGTCACCCAGACCAAGAGGAAACAAGATGATAACGCCTCACTGATAAAAGGTACCAAGTCATATGGCTAACACAGACAAGAATTATGGGCTAATTTAAGATGTAAGAGTTAGTTAATAAGAAAACCTAAACTATGGGCTGGAGAGATGGCTCAGAGGTTAAGAGCATTGCATGCTCTTCCAAAGGTCCTGAGTTCAATTCCCAGCAACCACATGGTGGCTCACAACCATCTGTAATGGGGTCTGATGCCCTCTTCTGGCCTGCCGGCAGACACACAGACAGAATACTATATACATAATAAAATAAATAAATAAATATTAAAAAAAAGTTAAAAAAAAAAAGAAAACCTAAACTAACTGGCTAACCAGTTTATAATTAATGTAGGCCTCTATGTGTTTCTTTGGGACTGAATGACTGTAGTCCCGGAGGGACAGAAACCTCTGTCATGCAAACTAGATCATGCAAGAACTGGATTGGATCACCAGCACTAAGGAAAAAAAATTTTTAACTATTGTTAACTAAGTTCAGAGCATAATATAGTAACTCTCTCTTGAACCTCATTAGGGCCCTGGAGAAGTTCCACAGAAGACCGCCATCCACGCATGCAGTCAACAAGGGCATTTGTTATCTCTAGACTAGAAGTGCTAGCATGCTGGGGTTGCACATCCAACACAAAGGCAAAAACAGAGAATAGTGACCTCAAGAAAAGCTTGCAGGCTGTTTTATAACTAAAGGACTTCCAAAAGCAGTGTGATTTCAGTTTGTAGTGTGTGATTAGTATGTTCTAATTGGCTAGAGCTAGCAGGAGTTAGCTAAGCTTACAGCTTTTACAGCAAAGGTCACAGGCTTTGTCCTTATTTCGTTATTGCCCTAAGGCAATGGGGAGTTTGGTCCAGGCTTATCAAGTGCAGTTTTCCAAGTCCAAAGGGTGTTGGCAATTGGATATGCTTTGTTGTATCTTCCTCAGAAACTGTCTTGTTTAGTCTCAAGAGGCAGGAACTGAGGCCTAGCTCTTAACTGAGCTGTTAGGAGTTTGTCATATTTGCCTGGCCCTCTCAAATCTATCCCTCAATTAACTTCAACTTCTGTGTCTTTTGATCTAGTTTTCTTTTCCCACCACGCCAGTCTTTAAATTCCACAGATAAGAGGAATTTGTCTTTCTGTGTCTGTCTTCCTTCACCTAATACAATCTGCAGTTCATCCATATTGTGGCAAATAAAATTTTGTTCTTGTTATGGCTAAATAGCGTTTATCTGTACATATCCACCACATCCTCTTCGTCCACGTTATCTATTGATGGCTCTGAGTTCCATACCACTGGCTGTGAATAAACACTGGGATTTCATATATCTCTTCACATACTGATTTCATTTTCTTTGAGTATACACCCAGGAGTGAATTGAGAGGTCACACAATAGTTTCATTTGTAAATAAATAAATAACACATAGTAACACAGTAATGAGGCCCTTGCCAGATGGAGCCCCTAGAACTTGAACTTGCGAGCCTTTAAAACCATAAGCCAAAAAAAAATTTATTATTTATAAAGCACACTGTGGTATTGTTACAGCAGAAGGTAGATTAAGACATTCTTCCCTCTTCAAACAAAGTAAATTTCAAAGCTTCAATTTGATGCTTCTCTGCAGCATCCCAGAGGTCTCTTTACTGTCCTTATCACCAGGGAGTTTCTGCTCATACCTAGAGCCCTAATGACAGGATAAATACTGAAGCTCTAAGCCCCACAGGACCTGAACTCCACGATCACCCTCTTCTCATACCTGGTAAGTCTGTCTGTAAGCTCACTTCTGCATTAGACATACGGTAAGCTGACCACAGACCCGAGTGCCACTAGGCTCATTTCTCGCTGAGATATTCCTGGGTCTTTGGATAAAGACATCCTCTGTCAATCAACAGTGTCCTATAATGTATGGATCAGCCTCTCCAGGTCACAAGGAATCAGGTGAACAGAGTTGAGGTGAGATCATTGACTCTAGACAGCTAGTGAGTTTCTGAACCAGGATTTGAATTGATCTTGGTCTTTCATTGAGGAGTGATGAATTCTGGCAAAGGGTTTTCCATACACTCAAGAGGGTTGAAAAACCTGTTCCTTACCTCAAAACTTAGCTCTGTTCCTGGCACCTGGGCACCTATTCTTATATGTTTTAAGTAAGGTCTGTCTTATAGCAAATGCTAACATGATTCAAACAAGGCGAATGAATGAGAAACTACTTGCTATTTTGAGAAAGTTATTTGGAAGTGGCTGGGGTATGTTTGGTAGACTGCAAGTTGCAGATGAATCAGGAAAAAAAAAGCACTAGAGAATAAAAAGATGGCTAGGAGATATAGAGATAGAGGAAAATGCCATAAAAGTGTCCGGTACCACCTTCACCTTGAATGGGCTCAGCAAGCATGCTGCTCAGCCTAGAGGTCACTAAATCAGAAGACAGGAGGCCCTGTAAATGCTGATGGACATGCAACCAGGACATGCTCGGGCCCATCTTGTCGTGAGCTCTTCTCTCCGTGTGAACTCGGGCTTTCACTCTCTTCTCAATTTCATTTTCATCAGCATCTCTCCCCTACCGCCCTCTTCCCATAGTTTTCACTTGATCTCCCCACTCTCTTAAATTCTCAAATATTGCTGGTTCATGTATAAAAAAGTGAGAAGATGTATGTAGGTGGAGGGAGATCGGAGGAGTGTGTGAGGCAGACAGTGCGGAATAGAGATTCGTCAAAGCCCAGCATTGTCTTTGGACAAAGTTTAACTCTGCTTGCTTATGGATATTGTATATTGTCGGTGAGCTTAAAATTCACATCTCATGCTTTTACATAACTTAACATTTTATTATAGAATATATTTGCAAGCTGATACTAACCCATCTCCCTCTTTGTTATTTCCCAGGGCCCTACAAATCTTCTCATCCCAGATGCTCTTTTATAGAGTCTTAACTCAAATGTTTCTGCTGCCATTCAGCTAGAGCAGAAAGATGATCTTACCTCTTAAGGCTTCATAGAGCTTAGGACAAAGCAGTGAAATGTTCCATACATACTGGTCTTCGGCCTGACCATGCAATACACAAACCACAGCCATCAGAACCCAAGCTCCTTCCTGCTTATGGGAATTCCTGGCCTGGAGTCATCCCACTTCTGGATTGCATTTCCTTTCTGCTCCATGTACGCCCTGGCAGTGCTTGGCAACGTGGTGGTCCTGCTGGTGGTACACTCTGAACCATCACTGCACCAACCCATGTACCTGTTCCTGTGCATGCTGTCCACCATTGACCTGGTGCTCTGCACCTCCACTGTGCCCAAGCTCCTCGCACTCTTTTGGGCAAATGCTGCTGAGATTGCCTTTGGGGCCTGTGCTGCCCAAATGTTCTTTATCCATGGCTTCTCAGCTGTAGAGTCTGGGATCTTGCTATCAATGGCCTTTGACCGCTACTTGGCCATCTGTCGGCCACTGCACTATGGGTCATTGCTGTCCCTAGAATCAGTGAGCAAGTTAGGGGCTGTTGCTCTGCTTCGTGGCTTGGGGCTCATGACCCCACTTACTTGCCTACTGGCAAGGCTGAGCTACTGTGGCCGAGTGGTGGCACACTCCTACTGTGAGCACATGGCTGTGGTGAAGCTTGCTTGTGGAGGCACACAACCAAACAATATATACGGCATCACGGCAGCCACACTAGTAGTAGGAACTGACTCCATTTGTATTGCCGTATCCTATGCGCTCATCCTCCGGGCTGTGCTGGGCCTCTCCTCCAAAGAGGCCAGAGCTAAGACCTTTGGCACTTGTGGCTCCCACCTGGGTGTCATCCTTCTCTTCTACACGCCAGGGCTCTTCTCGTTCTATACACAGCGCTTTGGCCAGCATGTGCCCAGGCATGTCCACATCCTCCTGGCTGACCTCTACCTGGTTGTGCCACCCATGCTCAACCCCATCATCTATGGGATGAAAACCAAGCAGATCAGAGACGGAGCGTTCCGACTACTGAAGAGGGGTCCTGTCCAGTCATGATGCTTCAACCCCACCCCAGACCCAGCTGCCAACAGGATGGAAGGCAGAAGCCCACACTCAATGGAATCCTTATTTTAATGTGGAGATCGCATATGTGGAGGAGAAATCATTCACTGATAGGGTCACAATGGTCAGGAAGATTTTGCCTACAGGAAGATACAGCTTCCAAACTGATAGTGGCTTCCCTGGAAATCTCACTGTCTACCATCTCTCCTCTCTTCCAAAGAACGCTGATTAAATGGGAGAAATGTGGCTCCTGACCCGAGAAGAACAATACTTCCCACCCGCGGGTTGCTGTGTCCACCAGCTAATTCCTTTTTATTGCTGACAAATACTACATTTTGCAAAGCCACCACAGTTTGACTCTCTGATCTTGGACCCCTGGATGTTTTCCACTTTGAGCTGGTAGGAAATAAAGCTGCTATATTTCTTAACCTACAATTGCTAGGAAAAGGGGAGGTGTGTATTTAACAGAACCTGCTGGATGGCTTTGCTCAGTGTAGTTGTACCGTGTCACAGTCTCATCAGTGATGTCAAGCAGTTCCCAGTTGTCCCTCTCCTGCCCATCTTTGATAGTGTCATTATTTTTTTAACCACTCCAGTGAGTGTAAACTAAAAGAAATTCACTGCAGCACTGAGTTGAGTTTTTCTTGTAACCAATTATGTTAAATTCTCTCATGTTGACAATTCATGAATATTCCTCTTATGAAAACTTTGGTCTTTTGCCCATATTTAGAGATTCTTGCTTAGTATTATCTGTTTTGTCTATTTGTTCTGAGTCTAGGTTATCTGTCAAACATACATACTATTTGTCTAATTTTGTGATTTGCTTGCTTGCGTGCTTGCTTGCTTTTTGGCTTTTCGAGACAGAGTTTCCCTGTGTAACAGTCTTGGCTGTCCTGGAACTCTCTTTGTAGACCAGGTTGTTCTCAGACTCACTGATATCTGCCTGCCTCTGCCTCCCAAGTGCTGAAATTAAAGATATGAGCAACCACCGCCTGGCTTGCTTTGTTTTCTTAATGATATCTTTTACTTAAAATTCAAGTTATGATAAACTGCGAATCATTTTATTTGTGGTTTATTATTCAGTTCATATACTTACATTTTAATTTTAAGTGTATGATCCAACACAAATATCAGCTATAACAGAGTAAGTTAGGACTTGAGTTTCTTTTTTCACATGTGGATATCCATCTGCTCCAGCAATTTTTGTTGGAAGTTCTTCCTCTGTCAAACTGAGTTGCACTGAACCTTGTCAAATTGGTCATAGCACAGGCATAGAGGCAAGAGGAAGTATCTCAGGAGTTAGTTCTCTCCTTCCACATGTGGCTTCTAAGATTAAATGCAGGTCATCAGATTTCATGGTAAATAGCTGAGCCATCTTGTCTACCCCGCTTTTTATATTCTTTGTTTATAGAGTATTCAATGATAACAAAATGTTTCAAAAATAATTCCTGCATGACTTCTCTCATTTTCCCTCTTAATCGTCTACTTAAATATGTGCTATGAAAATCTGGTTTCTACGTCTGTACAGTATTTGGGGTTTTTATTGCTACACACTATACTAATAAGGCTTTTGTGCTTAAAAGCTCATGCTGAGAAAGGCCTGGGACTACGCGGGGATCCTGAACACTCGGCATAGTCCTGACTGGCTAATGAAGACTTTCTGTTGACTTCAGTCCATTCCAAGTCATCTCTTGTGGATGCCCCACAACACTGAGTTTTGTGCCAACTTGACACAAAACATCGTCATCTCAGAGGAGAGAGCTTCAACTGAGAAAATGTCTTCATAACATCAGGCTGTAGGCAAAATATAGGTCTTTTCTTAATTAGTGATTGATGGAGAACCCAGCCTATTGTGGGTGGGGCCATCCCTGGAATGTGGTCCTGGGTTCTAAAAGAAAGCAGACTGAGCAAGGAATGATGAGCAAACCAGTAAGCAGCACCCCTCCATGGCTTCTGCATCAGCTCCTGCCTCCAGGGAAAGACCCTGCTTGAGTTCCTGTCCTGCCTTTCTTTGATGATGAACAGCAAGGTAGAAGTGTAAGACAAATAAACCCTTTCCTCCACACTTGCTGTGTCATCACGGCAACGGTAACTAAGACACCATGTTGTTACTTTTACTGTCTAATCTAACTAATGCAGGTGTACCTGGCCTGCAAAGGCTGAGGGATGGGGACATCATGAGAGACAGGAATGATACAGGAGCCCAGCAGCAGGCCCTGCAGCCAGGAATAAACACACACTCAGCAGCTAGAGTAGCTTTTCTTCCAACTCCAAGAGTAGTGGGAGCCTCTGGCTGCCCAGCCAGCCATGAAGACAAGTGGATCAAGGTAGCACCATCTGAATCTGGCACAGTGAGGAAACAGCCAGTCTGAAAGAGAAAGACACAGTGAGGTGATGGGGTGAAATGAGAGGATTTGGATCTGCTGTATTGGAGGAAATTAAAGAAAGGGGTTTTTTTGTTTGTTTTTTTGGTTTTTTTGGGGGGGGGGGTTGTTGTTTGTTTGTTTTTTGTTGTTGTTGTTTGGGTTTTTTTTTTTTTTTTTGGTTTTTCGAGACAGGGTTTCTCTGTGGTTTTGGAGCCTGTCCTGGAACTAGCTCTTGTAGACCAGGCTGGTCTCAAACTCACAGAGATCCACCTGCTTCTGCCTCCCAAGTGCTGTTTTTTTTTACAGCAGGAATTGAATTAGTTTATTTAAAGATAGAAAATTGCTAAATACTACATTGTTAGCAAGAACACATTGTTTTCATAGGCTCAGAATGTAGCTCAGTTTAAGAACACTTGCTTGCCTAATGTGTGTGGGGCCCTAGGTTCAATCCCCAATATTGCAACAAAACAGCAACAACAGCAATCAATCAGAACACAAAAAAAAAAAAAAACTCAATAATAGCAACAAAGAAACTCTTGGATTAATTAGACCATTTCTTCAGTTTTTCAAAAGCATCTAAACATGTATCTTTTCATATGTGACAAAATGGCCACCACATCTTTTTTTTTTTTAATATCTAGGATTTGTTGATAACTCCTAGGCCAGACGCACTTCATTTTTTAATTGTTTTTATTGAGCTATATATTTTTCTCCTCACCTCACTTCTCCTCTCCCCTTCTACCCTTTTCCATGATCTCCACGCTCTCAATTTACTCAGGAGATCTTGTCTTTTTCTACTTCCCACGTTGATTAGATCCATGTAAGTCTCTCTTAAGGTCCTCTGTGTTGTCTAGGTTTTCTGGGATTATGATTTGTAAGCTGATTTTCTTTGCTTTATGTTTAAAGACCACTTATGTGTGAGTACATGTGATAATTGTATTTCTGGGTCTGGGTTACCTCACTTACTATGATATTTTCTAGCTCCATCCATTTGCCCACCAGCTTCAAGATGTCATTATGTTTCCACTGAGTAGAACTCCATTGTGCAAATGGACCACATCTTTGAAGAAAGTTCTATAGAGTAAAGAGATTCACTGTTAAATGCTGATGTCAGACAATAAATGGAAACTATTTTAATGTTTTTTAATTAATATAATTATAATTTCCTTCTTTCCTTTCTTCCTCCAAACCTTCTTATATAGCAGTCCCCTTGTTCAATTCCTGGCCTCTTTTCCTTGAACAGTTGGTATATATATTCCTACATAGATGTCCACTACCTGTAGGGATAAGCCCGCAGTTTAGTTCTGTCTTATTTAGACAAAAAGGGGGAGATGTGGGGATAAGCCCGCCCCTTGGGCAGGCTCGCCTCGGGCAAATGTTTACTGATAAATTGGGTGCGCAGAAGCCGCGCGCCCCTTCCTGCTTCTGGTACTCTGCTGGAACCTTGGTTTCATGAGTCTGGTTTTTTCATTAAAGTTGTTCAAATATCTATTACTATTGGTCTTCATTAATCTAAACCACCACAACCACCTGCCCAGTCTGTAAATGATATTTGCATGCATGTGTTTTCAGGGCTGACTGCTGATATGGGTTAACCATTTGGTGAGCTCTTCCCCAGGGAGACTCTGTCCCACTTTAGCTTGGATTAATGAGTCATCCCAGTGGAATTAAGGAGCTGAAAGCCTGACCTGACCACTAGAGAGGATAGCAAGGAAAGAATTGGTGATGATGAGTGCACAGCATTTCCATTCTTCTTCATCCTTACTGAATAAAAGCCCTGTGCCTGGTGTGGATCATGAGAAAAACTGCATTCTCACAGGAGGAAAATCAAACCAAAAAATTTAACAAGGCCTCTGCTTCTGAGTTGCTGTTGTAAGGAGGCCACTTGCTTGTTTCCCAGCTGCCCAGCACCTCAGACCCAAAATAATCACACAGAAACTATATTATTTAAAACCCTGCTTGGCCCATTAGCTCCATCTTCTTATTGGCTAACACTTATATCTTAATTTAACCCATTTCTAGTAGCCTGTGTAGTGCCACATGGCTGTGGCTTGCCAGGTAAAGTTCCCAGTGTCTGTCTCCAGTGGGGCTAAATGGCTTCTCCTTGACTCTGCCTCCTCCTCTTCTTGACTCTCCCAGCATTCAGTTTAGTTTTCCCTGCCTTCGTAAGTTCTGCCCTATCAACAGACCAAGGCAGTTTCTTTATTCACCAATGATATTCACAGCACTCAGAGGGATATCCCACATCAAGTTGCCGTATGTACCAAACCATCTTTAAGGGGCGGGGGCTGGGGGAGATATATGTTCATGTAACTACAAACATGCTTCTGGATGAAGACAGAAGTGTGTCCATGCTAACCACATAGCATGCTTCTGATGAAGACAGAAGTGTGTTCGTGCTAACCACACAGCATGCTTCCGGATGAAGACAGAATTGTGTCCAGATAACCACACAACATGTTTCCGGATGAAGACAGAAGTGTGTCCATGCTAAGACACAGCATGCTTCCAGATGAAGACAGAAGTATGTCCAGGCTAACCACACAGGATGCTTCTGAATGAAGACAGAAGTGTGTTCATGTAACCACACAGCATACTTCTGGATGAAGACAGAAGTGTGTCCAGGCTAACCACACAGCATGCTTCCAGATGAAGATTGGAGTGTGTCCATGCTAACCACATGGCATGCTTCCAATAAAGAGGGTGAGTGACTGAATATTATTTGTTTCCTAATGCATTCAGCTTGGAGATCCGTTAGGATCCTTGTGGTTACATAATCCAACTGGTAAGGTACAGAAATCCCTCTCTCAACCCATCCCATAATAAATTGGGCCCTTCAGAAGTATAACCTTGTATGTTTGGGCTTTAGTTACTCTTTTTTTTTTTTTTTTTTTTTTTTTTTTTTTTCGAGACAGGGTTTCTCTGTAGCTTTGGTGCCTATCCTGGAACTAGCTCTTTTAGACCAGGCTGGCCTCGAACTCACAGAGATCCGCCTGCCTCTGCCTCCCGAGTGCTGGGATTAAAGGCGTGCGCCACCACCGCCGGCTCTTTAGTTACTCTCTTGATGGATGAAATTGACTTAAGTAGTTCTCCCAGTGAAATGGTTTTATAAGCTGACCCATCCTCCTGAATTAAAAATGTTTAGTCAGGTTAGCAAGCTTCACATCTTCTCCAATGGGAAAAGAAGATGATATAAATTAAAATGAATTTATAAAGAGGGATGACCCCAAAGGAAAAAACGAGAACTTGAAAAATGGCAGCTGTCAAGCTGTAAAAACATCTTTCATTGTCTCATGCATGAAGCCAGCTCACTGTCGAGCCCAATGACTGAGTTTCAGAGAAGAAAACAGAGTCTTAGGGCCAGGCCTAGTGACATATATCTGTAGCTCCAGCATTCAAGATATTGGGATCTAAAGATCATTAATTTGGGGGTAACCTGAGCTACATAATGAGACCCTGTAATAATAAAGAGGGAGGAAGAAGCCGAGGAAGGGAAGGGGTGGAGGACGAAGAGGAGGAAGTGAAGGAAGAGAGGTAAGGGAAGGAAATTAAGCTTTGCATCTTTACAAGTGACCCCTGACACGGTTGGCAGTTTTGGAGATACAGAAACTTAGCCTAGCTGAAGCACAACGCTCCCTTAAAGAGCCAAATCGTGGAATATACCATTAAATGTAGAAGTGTCCCTCATTCAAATGCCTGATGGTAACAATCTAAAGTCTTGGGGAAGTGTCATTACACTTCTTCTACATTACTACACGATCAATGCCTTACAAATACCTGCCAACGGTGTGAAGAAAGGCGTATAGAAAAGGAGACAGAAGTAGGGCCCTGCATGAAAAATCATCTATAAACCTTTAAAAATAGAAGCCTAGGGGCCAAGGAGAGAGTTCAGTAAATAAAGTGCTTAGAGGAACAACAGCCTGAGTTGTCCTCTGACCTACATACATACACACACACACACACACGCACACACACACACACATACACACACTCACACACACACAAACACACACACACACACACACGAGCTTTTTAGGAAGACTATAAACAGCAGTGAGAAGGCAAGTCTCTCCTCCCCCAACTCTCAGACATAGCAATATTCTTCCTCCATAACAGGGAAATATCAATACAAGCCTCCTTTGCTAGGCAAGGGTTAAAAGTCATCTTCATAAATACTTCTAGAGTGTAGGTAAACATTCTTCTTAAGTTTAACTGAATTGTGAAATTGTATTAATGGTTCAGGTGATAGGGAATTGGAAGACTCTCAAATCAGCTCTCAAAGCTAGGAGATGTCTCTCGGGGTTCCTAGAGCTTTGGGAAAGGATAATTAAATTAGACGTGATCTGGGAGTGCAGGCAGCTAGGCAAGGGCACCGCCTCAGATTTATGGGGCCCAAGGGATATATGACACTAAGTTATAGCATTATTACATTTCCTGTACTTCTTAATATTCTCCAAATAGACCCCATTTCATCTCCACGTCACTGCGGTGTAAGGGCAATTGCAACTTGAATCAATGCTACCTTCAGTTGCAAAACACTAGGAATGCAGTCTTTTGCTTATTTCTTCATTACATAAAAGGCTTACAGTAGACTAAACCATGTTCAATAAGATTGGCTAAGTCAAGAAACTGTCTCCATGGTGTTTCCAGTAAAAAGGAAAAACGTCACTAATCAAATAACCCAAATCCACATCAAAGAGTCCTCTATTGCTGAACTTGTGCTCTGTACAGTCAAGTCTCCACCTCTGCAAGGAAGGTATCTCCATCTAAGAAAATGGCACCTCAGAAGGGTGCTGTAGTTAGCTGAAGGCTGCATAGAAGCATGAGGCAGAACTTGTGTTTTCCGCATACCCATGCAGTCTGATTAGAACACAGAGTAAGAACAGAAGCATTACATTCATGTGCATGGACATTTTTTGTTTTGTTTTTTGTTTGTTTGTTTGTTTTTGTTTTTGAGATAGATTTTCTCCGTGTAACAATACTGACAGTCCCAGAACTCACTTTTGTAAACCAGGCTGGCCTCAAACTCACAGAGATCCACCTGCCTTTGCCTCCTGAGTGCTGGGATTACAGGCGTGCTGCAGAGCATGGACATTTTATTGACACCGAAACCAGAAGGTCACTGAACATTACATCCTAACAATCCCTACAGGGTAAACTAATAGCAAAGCATTTTAGAGACCATCTCGGGAGTCCTTATTATGCCCGGCTCAGCCATTCTATAACTGGTTTGTAAAGCGAAGGTAAAGATTGTGAGACATGCTGAGATGTTTGCGCAGTGGATGAAGCTGTAGAAGTACGGGATCCTAGATCCCGACCAGCTTGTAATGTCATACCAGCCATGGAAACAGTCAGGCTGCATCGAAAGAGAGGGAACCCTGAGAGACATCACCAATGGGACGTGAGAGATGACCCAACAGTTTCGGACTTCTGTTGCTCTTACAGAGGACCTGGGTTTGATTCTCAGCACACATGTGGTGGCTGACAACTACCCAAAACTCCAGTTCCAGGCGTCCAGCACTCTCTTAGACCTGCATAGGCACCAGGCACACACACGATGCACATACAAATATGACCCACCTAGCAGGTCTTAAGTTACTCCAGGGTCTTGAAGAGGCACTATCTGAAAGACATGGGGTGGGGGGGTGGAACGGACGCCAAGCAGTATTCCTTGTCAAGGCATCCCGTTTATTGAAGCAAGTTTTATGTCTTATATACTCTTCAGTGAGGAGCTTGGGCAGGGGGAACTGAGGAAGGGGGAAGGGGGAAGGAAAGGAGGAGCTCGGTAGCTAGGCAGCTAAGCCGGGCAGTTGCTGTTAGTGATAAGCAGCGAACAAGGAAGTGCTGAGGTGCTGTCTGAAGCTTGAATCTCCAAGGTCAGTATACAATGTCTCAGTTAACTTTAAGTTTTTCTGTCTCAAGATTTTCACCTCAAGGCCCTGTGAGACGTGAGAAAGGAGAAGCCTGAAATGGCTCCTGACACAAATATGCAGGCAAAAACTCATGCTTTATTCCAGGTATCTGCGAGGGGACGGAGAAAAGGGGGAGATAAAATGATACAGTTCTATTTCAATTTTAAAGCATATTTTAAAAAGCATTCATACAGATAAAATAAATAAATCTTTAAAAAAATAAAAAGAAAAGAGAAAGACTTTGCCAAGCTCAAAGATGTTGTCACTTAAGTGTGATAGGGTCCAGGGTCCTTCTAATACAAGGCTGAGTGTCTGATCCTCAAGTCTATTCCTTTAATCTTTTTCTTTTTTTCAATTCACGTGCTTATTGAGTGCCTGATATGTGCTAAATATTGTTCAGGGTACTTGTTCAGAGAATAAAACAAGGAGCCCTGCCATCGTGGAGCGCATAGTCTATCGTGTGTGTCGCCGCCGCTTCACCTATGTACTGCTTCTGACCTTGGGCAAATCACTGCGCCTTTCTGCCCAATGGGGTAAAAGGAGGCTGGGCTCAGTAGACGCTGAGCCGGGTGTACTGCAGATGCGGACCAGGACACCATTCGAACCCACCACCCAGACAGCAGAGAGGGCTGGAGGCGCATCTTTAATAATCAAGTACAGTGAGGAGAAGGGAGAGGAAGGGAGCAGCTACACGAGCTGCTGCTGCTGCTTGGTGGCGACCTTGTTGGCCAGGTCCTTGGCTTTCTCTGTAGCTGCCAGTGCCTTCTCCTTTGCTTTTTCTTTGGCCTCGTTGGCTGTCTCAACAAGGGTTCTGGAAGAAGCCTCCCCTCGTACCTTGGCCAAGATGTACTCAAGGCCCTTCCTTCATCGTCTTGGTCACATTGCTTTTGAACCAGGCAAGGTCAAATTCCTGGACAGCTCGAGAGACACCAAATAAGGTGGAGGAGACCCAGGCTTCCCGACGGATTTCAGTCCAGCCGCTGTTGTCAGAGTTCACACAGTAAACACATTGTTCCTCCACCACCATCAGCCCGGCGTGGTTGATGTTCCAGGTGAAGGTGGTCATGGTCTGGTTCTGTGGGTCCACAACCGAGTGAGCAACGTCGGCAAGAAAAAGTCGCTCTGCCCAACGTGGCATTCCTGTTGGTCTTGATCAGGAGTCTCCGAGACAGAAGCTTCTGGTCAGGGGTCACCTCCCGGTGTACTGTCTTCCGTTAAGACATGTTTGCTATAGGGATTCGGGTATCGTTGCCAGAAGGCAGCGAACACTTGGTCCCAGGAACTTCGGAGCACGCTCTGGCCCAGGAAATACTTCACCACCGTCCGGACCCGGATCAGGGTGGTGAAGAGCCCGAGGGTGGGAGGCACGTGGTTTGGTGCATGCCCGCCAGGATCACAGCTCAGTCACTGCCGCACCCAAGTCTCTATGGCCGCCATGAAGGACTGTAAGACTGCCTATTCCTTTGATCTTATGAATGGGAATGTTCTAGCCTCTGTTTGCTGTTTGTTTAACTGCCTATGCATGCCGTCTTGTGAGGCTCTGGTTTCGGACAGAAACTGGTAAACACCCTCAGTGAAATGGACTTCCTCCAGGTCTTGAACCTTCTTGTTACTGGACTTGCAAGTGAAGCAGAAGAGGGGCCAAACCAAATTCACTGATGGTGTTGGCTGGATAGTACTAGACACAATATATCAAAACGGAAATTTGCAAGCCAGGCCTCCATCTTCTGTATTTATTTTAGTAGTCTTATCTTCCACACTCCCGCAGAAAAACCCATTTATTCTGACCATGCAATAGTTTTCACAGCCCAGACTTCTAAACCTGTGTTTTTCATCCTTGTTTCTTGATCTCTAAGGACAGTGTCTGTAACCTTCCAACACGGGGCTCACAAAAGCCTCCTACTTACTGACATGCACAGAATTCCCACGACTGTGGCCAGGGGGAATGGGATACAACAGGGCAAGCTCTCCAGTCACACAACTTTATTCCAGATTCACAGCTCTCCAAGCTGTCTTCCTGCCCCCAAGGTCCTTATTCTCTCTCTTCTCAATTTATGAAAATGACAAATGACCATAATCATTGGGGTCTCAATTGTCTAGAGAGCTATAAAGTAAAAATCCTACCTAGCAGGGTTGTCATGGGCTTTTTCCACCAGGAACATCCACATTTATTCAATAAATACTTGAATAATTTGTATCAAGAGAAAGGTCATAAGTGGAGTGAGAATCCTTCAGTCTCCTGAAAGTTTGGAAGCAGTAATGGAAAAGATTCCACAGTGTCCTTGGCTCCTCTCCAAGCTGCTGTCTTAGAAGAAGCCACCTTCTTGTGGTCTAAGAGTATAGTTTCCCAAATAGTATCCCGAAGGTCCGTGACTTCCATCCTTACCTCATGCATTCCAGTTTATGTATTAGGGCCTGCTTCCTCGTCTGCCTTAGATATTCAGATGCCCCAGTTCTCTGCCCTCCTGAGAACCAGCTGTTAATCTCTTACCCTTGCATCTACCCCACTCATTCCTGGTGCTAAAGACACATCCATGAACAAACAGCCCTGAATCCTTTGCCTCTTGGAGACTATCAACTGCAGTAGGTCAACTGCTGTAGAACCGAAGGAAAGTCTAGCATTACTATTTGTACCTAAGAAACAAATGCCTCCCAGAAATAACTTCCTTAATCCTGACGATAACAAACTTTCTAACTAAAAGTAAAAGGTACACAGGACAAGAAAGAAAAAAGAAAGAAAGAAAGAAAGAAAGAAAGAAAGAAAGAAAGAAAGAAAGAAAGAAAGAAAGGAAGAAAGGAAGAAAGAAAGGAAGAAAGAAAGAAAGAACTTTAAGAGAATCATCAGTCTGACTACAGAGCAAGTCAGGAAGATTGGGCCCCCTCTCCTCTATTGCTTAGGGTTAGCCGGAGTCATCCTTGTGGATTCCTAGAAATTTCTCTAGAGCCAGGTTTCTGCTAACCCTATAATGGCTCCCTTAATCAAGATATCTCTTTCCTTGCTCTCATCTCTGTCCTTCCTCCATCTCGACTATCCCATTCCTTCAAGTTCTCCTCAACCTTCCCCTTCTCCCCTCCTATTCCCCTTCCACCCTTCCACCCTGCCCCTCCCCACCTTAGTGCTACTAATTTTGTCAGGCGATCTTGTCTTTTTCCAATTCCAGGTGGATCTATATATGTTTTTCTTTGGGTTCACCTTATTACTTAGCTTTCTAAGATCATGAACTATAGGCTCAATGTCCTTTGTTTATATCTAGTATCCATTTATGAGTGAGTACATACCATATTCATCTTTTGGGGTCTGTGCTACCTCACTCAAAACAGTGTTTTCTTTTTTTTTTAATTGATTTTTGTTGAACTCTACATTTTTCTCTGCTCCCTTCCCTGCCTCTTTTCCCTCTCCCCTCCCCTTCAACCTTCTCCCAAGGTCCCCATGCTCCCAATTAACTCAGGAGATCTTGTCTTTTTCTATTTCCCATGTAGATTAGATCTATATATGTCTCTTAGGGTCCTCATTGTTGTCTAGGTTTTCTGAGATTGTGATTTGTAGGCTGGTTTTCTTTGCTTTATGTTTAAACACCACTTATGAGTGAGTACATGTAATAATTGTCTTTCTGTGTATGGGTTACCTCACTCAAAATGATTTTTCTAGCTCTATCCATTTGCCTGCAAAATCCAAGATGTCATTTTTTCCCGCTGTGTAGTACTCCATTGTGTAAATGTACTACATTTTCCTTATCCGTTTTTCCATCTAAGGGCATTTAGGTTGTCTCCAGGTTCTGGCTATGACAAACAATTCTGCTATGAACAAAGTTAAGCACATGTTTTGTGGCACGATTTAGCAACCTTTGGATATATACCCAAAGTGGTATTACTGGGTCTTGAGGAAGGTTGTTTCTTAATTTTCTGAGAAATTGCCACACTGACAGCCAAAGGGGCTGTACCAGCTTGCATTCCCACCAGCAATGCAGAAGTGTTCCCTTTTCTCCACAACCTCTCCAGCATAAGTTGTCATCAGTGTTTTTGATCTTGGCCATTCTTACAGGTGTAAGATGGAATCCCAGAGTTATTTTGATTTGAATTTCTCTGATTATGAAAATATTGAACATTTTCTTAAGTGTCTTTCAGCCACTTTTAGATTTTAGATTCCTCTGTTGAGAGTTCTCTGTTCAGGTCTGTACTTCATTTTTCTATTGGATTATGTGATCTTTTGATGACCAATTTCTTGAGTTCTTTGTATATTTTGGAGATCAGACCTCTGTCTGATGTGGGGTTAGTGAAGATCATTTCTTATTCTGTAAGCTGTCGTTTTGTCTTGTTGACGGTGTCCTTTGCTTTATAGAAGCTTTTCAGTTTCAGGAGGTCCCATTTATTAATTGTTTCTCTCAGTGTCTGTGCTACTGGGGTTATATTTAGGAAGTGGTTCCCTGTGCCAATGCATTCAAGTGTACTTCCCTCCTTCTCATCTATAAGGTTCAGTGTGGCTGGCTTTGTACTGAAGTCTTTCATCCATTTTGACTTGAGTTTTGTGCATGGTAATAGATATGGGTCTATTTTCATTCTTCTACATGCTGATACGGGATAGTGTTTTTTAATTCCATCTATTTGCATGCAAAATTCAAGATGACATTGTTTTTTTACCTCTGAGTAGTACTCTAATGTGTAAATTGCCATATTTTCTTTATCCATTTTTCGGTTGAGGGGCATGTAGAAGCTTCATCCAGCAACTGATGGAAACAGAGGCAGAGACCCAGTTCAGAGCCATGGACTGAGCTCCCAAATTCCAGCTAAAGAGTGGGAAGAATGAGAATATGAGCAAAGAGGCCAAGACCGTGATGGGGACACCCACTGAAACAGTTTACCTGAGCTAACAGGAGCTCACCAACTCCAGCCAGACTGGGAAGGAACCAGCATAGAACCAAACTAGTCCTTCTGAATGTGGGTGACAGTTGCATGGCTGGGGCAGACTAAGGGGTCACTCGCAGTAGCACCAGGATTTATCTCTACCACATGTACTGGCTTTTTGGGAACCTATTCTCTTTGGATGGATACCTCGCTCTGTCTAGGTATAGCAGGGAGGGCCTTGGACTTTTCACAAAGCAATGTGCCTTACCCTCTCTGAGGATTGGATGGGGGTGAAGTGGGAAGGTGTGTGGAGGGAATGGGAGGAGATGAGAGGAAGGGAGGGAGTGGGAACTTGGATTGGTATTTGTTAAAAATCTAATAAATAAAATAGAAAGAAAGAAGAAACCTCACTTCTCAAGATGAAACCTATATCTGGCACTGGCACTGTTGCCAGGGTCAAGAATCTGTGGCTGGACAGGTCATGGTCTCTGAGGGAGAAACCACTACTACTATTCTGCTAAACAGACACAGCCATCCAAATGACATCATCACACCCACAGATGAGTGCGTCTCTCGAGTTTCATCAGACAGTGGCTTTCGGAAGAGCATAGTGATGGATATGGACTCGCACAACTAGCCAAGGGGCAGACAATAAGAAAGTCTGAATGCTCAGCCTTAAATGTGGTATCTGTATCATGTCCTCTCCGTCCAGGGCTTGGGGATCACTGCAGCGGAGATGGAAAGATTATAGGTCACTCTCGGGAAACGATGCCTCCCAGACAGACAGCAGATGAGACAGCATGCACAAGGCATCTGCAGGCTTCGGCCAGATAAGATCCCCCATGGAAGAGGGGGGTAGTCCCTCCTCTAGCTGAGGAGCTATAGCAAGCTGTCCAGTAGGAAGAGAGTCCATTTTATGTAAGACTGTGGTCGCTGATAGGTCAAGGACACCCTAGCGAATGGTTGCATACCCACAAGGGTATAAGCAGCACAAGCTGGATTTGATTTTTTTTTTTTAATCAGGGCACAAAGTTAAGAAGATAAAAAAGGAGGTGGGTCTTGAAGGAGTTTGGGGAGGAATGAATATGATCAAAATATGTTGCCTGAAATTCTCAAAGAATTTTTTAAAGATATAATTACCTTTCCCTAAGCTGCAAGTAAGTGCAACATTGTCATCTGTGTTTCCCCATCACCCGCCCCCCCCTCTGTGCTTGTTGACATGGGAGTCAGTTAATACAAAATTTGGGGGAAGGCAAATAAGCATAGCTTATTTCAGTTCTTCCTTGGGTTTATGCACAAAATGCAAAGGGAAATCTAGGAAGGAGAGATGCCTGTGTAGACAGGGTGCCAATTATTTTAACTATCAATTTGACACAACCTAGAACCACTTGAGAAGGGAGTCTCCATTGAAGGATTTCCTGGATCAGCTTGGTCTGTGGGCATGTGTGTAGAGAGTTGTCTTGATCATTAAATGAAACAGCCCATTCTGGGTGGCACCATTCCTCTGGCAAGGTTCCTGGGCTGTAGAGGAGAGAAAGGGGTGGCTGAGTACACAGGCTAGAACCCATGTGTTTATTCTCTTTCTGCTCTTGACTACAGACATGATGCTTCCAGTTCCTGTGCTGGCATCCGTTAAATAACAGACTATCTGTAAACCAAATAAAAACTGTCTCCCCTGTGGTGCTTTCCACCTGGGTGTTCTAACACAGTGACAGAAGTGAAACAGATCGATACCAACATTCTGTCGGAGACTGGCAGCCTGGGTAAGATGCTGCAACATGGTTCAGTCTACAAGTTCAGCTCTGATTTACAACATGGAAAAGATTACCGATGGAGTTCTCAGATAAGCTCAGTGTCTGGAGTCTATAATGATAGAAGCCAGGAGGGCCCCCAAAGAGTTCAACGGTTAAGACATTCAAAGGCCTCAAAAGTTGACGCATTCACTACACCTCACCACCCCAAGATTCATGGTGGCTCACTGAGGTCATGGTTGCCTAGAAAGCCTCAACCCTCTTCTGTTGGAAGCGCTTCAGGAAGCCCTGACGGATCTGCTTGGACTTGATGCAATAGACAACAGGGTTCATGAAGGGTGGCACCAGGAAGTGCAGGTTGGCCATGAGCACCGCCAGAGCAGGGTAGCTGTGTTTCTCCACACGGTGCAGCACAGACAGCCCCAGCTTTGGCAAATAAAAGATGAGAACAATGCAGAGGTGCGAGACACAGGTGTTGAGTGCCTTGAGCCGTTCCCCAGGCGATGCGATGCTTAGCACAGTCCGCAGGATCAGAGCATAGGAGAGCATGATGAGAGAGGAGTCGAGGCCCAGGGAGAGGAGGATGGAGACCAGGCCAACCAAGCTGTTGATCCGAGTGTCTGAGCAAGCTAGTCCCACGAGGTCACAGTGCAGGCAGTAGCAGTGGGAGAGGACACTGATCTGAGGAAAGAGCAGGCGCCGGAGAAGGATGGGTGCAGGGAGATTGAGTAGGATGGCCCTTACTAAAACAGCGACCCCGACTTTGGCCACTGCGGAGTGGGGAAGGATCGTGGCATAGTGCAGAGGATCCCGGATGGCAATAAAACGATCAAAGGCCATGGCCAGTAGCACGCCAGATTCCACGTAGGTGAAGGCATGGATGAAGAACATCTGTGCTGCACAGAGGTCGAAGGGCAGTTCCCGAATGCCCAGCCAGAAGAGCCGCACCATGGTGGGGAAGGTGGAGGCACAGAGGCCCAGATCAGAGGCAGCTAGCATGGACAGGAACATGTACATGGGTTCATGTAAGGCTGGATCTGTGCGGATCAGGAACAGGATGATGCTGTTGCCCAGGATGGAAACCACACAGATGAGATTGATAGGAACGGAAACCCAATGGTGGGAGGCTTCCAGGCCTGGAAAGCCAGTGAGGAGGAAGGTAGAGTGACCAGGAGCGCTGGTGTTGCAGAACATGCTGACTCCAGGAGGAAACTGTCCACCCTATGGGAAGAGACATTCGTTCATGTGGCCACTGATGTAGAAAAGGAGAGTTACTCATAGCCCATAACCAGGCCACTGAAAATCAGCAACACTCCTCCAAGGAGCTCTTGCCTAGTTTGATTTCCTTCTCTGAAGCACGTGTTGTTGGATACATTTCCTGAGTCAATTTCTGATTTTTGCTACCTGCCTTTTCTTTAGCAGGCAACACCAGCCTTCACTGGGGCCTTAGCAACCTCTGGTTTTCACCTGAGTGAAACCTTAAAGCCTAATCACTGAGAGAGCCTTCTCGGGCTACATACTGAGGAAAGAATCATTCTCCAAAGAAACGGATGGTGGCTGACAAGATACCTCAGCTGGTAACAGCGCCTTCTGCCAAACCTGAAGCCTAAATTGGATCCCTGGAAGCTACACAGTGGAAGAAGAGAATCTAATTTCTACTATTGTCCTCTGATTGGCATGTGGCACACTCACACGCATGCACACACACACACCACACACACATACACAATAAGTGTGATAAATATTTTTTTAATTTTAGGATGACAATACAAACAAAACATATGACCCAGTGAGAGGAGTGTGCCTGCATTGTCCCTTAGAGGTGGGTTTTCCAGCCAACACTGCCATCAAGCATGCCCGAAAGGACGGTCGACCCAACAGTGTGTGTGCATTTGTGAGCATTGAAGGCCCCTGATGTACAGAGGAGCGGAGCTAAGCGGTCTCCACGGTGCCCATCTTATGTCTCTAATCTTTTCAGTCACCTTTCCCCTACGTACCCTGAATTACTAAGATATCCTTCCATTCATCGAATTTGCTGTTTGATTGTTTAAAAATATGTTGATTAGGACATAGCACTTACACAAGAAAGTCTGCAAATCAATAATGTAAAGCTTGCTGGATTCCCACAAGGTGAGTATAGCCACATAGCCAAACACTGAGGGCCAGCAAGATGGCTCAGAGTAACCAGCCTGGCAAACAGAGTCACTCCCCATGTAAAGGTAGAACAAAAGAGCCATGTCCACACAGCTATCCTCTGACCTGCACACGTGTGCATAGCATGTCCACCTCTATTCCCCTTCCTCCCTACCCCCCACACACACTCATACACTCACTCACAAAATAATAGCACTAAAAAAAATAGTTTTAAAATAAGAAGCCAAGTGTTTTCAGAATCTCCAAGTTCAATTCTGCTTCCAGTGACTCCATCCTCCCCCACCCTGATTCATGACACCAAAGATGAATGTCACAAATCTTGGAACTTTATATAATTATAATCATGTAATTCACTCAACTTTATATCTATGACACATCCATACCACTGCATCTACTTGCACTTTGTTCGTCTCTTTGCTGGAGGATTCTTCCACTGTGAGTATATACAACAGCATGTGTCTGACACAGTGTCTACTTCACCTTGTCAGTTTGTTCTCTCATTCAGTGAAAGCCTGGGGACCTCAGAACTCAGGAAACCCAGTGCAAGAGGAAGTGGAAGGAGTGTGGTAACCAGAGGGGACAGAGGACACTAAGAGAACAAGGCCTTCTAATCCAACCGAGCAAAGCTCATGTGAACTCACAGAGACTGAAGCCGCAAGCACAGGGTCTGCGTGGTGTGCACCAGACCCTCTGAGCATACATCATGGCTTTGAGTTTAGTACTTTTGTGGGACTCTCGTTGCGTGAACAAGCAAGTCTATGATGTTTGTGCCTGCTCTTGAGACTTTTTTCCTTCTGTTGCTTTTCTTTGTCATCTGTTATAGATATATAGAGATAGATAGAAAGATGATAGATAGATAGATAGATAGATAGATAGATAGATAGATAGATAGACAGAGATAGATAGAAAGAGATCTATACATACATACATATACACTAAATATCATGAAATGCTTTGCATTTTCATCAATGTTATATTTTAGATTACAATAAAATTCAATAAAGATGTAGTTTGGATTGCTTCTTGAAAAGAAAGAAAGAAAGAAAGTCTGAGGACACTCTTGAGTAATGAAAACCCAGAAATATAAGCTCTTAAACAGTATCAAAGTTCCGTCATTCCTTCTTTTGCCCTATTTTAAAGCACATCTCTCTGGAGAACTGTGAGGATGAAGCTTGCTGAAGGAAAGTTCATGGCAGGCATCATCTTGTCTGTCTGAATCCTACAGTCTCCCCGCACTGTGTGCACGTCTGTATGCTCTGCCTAAACCTCTCTGTCACACAAGTCAAACCACACTTGGCCTCATACATAAACATGAGCAACTATCCAGTCAGAGTAACACTGCAAGGGCCCCAGTGAGTGTGGCCTCCAGAAGCTGTGTTTCTCAGCTTGAGCCGGCATCATCTCCTTTCATGTAATAAAGGACCATGACACTGATGTTACAGAGTGGTCATGAACATGGGAAAGGCTGCACACCGTTTTACACATCGTAGACATTGATGAAAAGGCAATGCTAACCATGCCCTAGCCTAGATTCTATAGCCCACATCTCATGAAGCTCCCACCTTCCAAAACCTTTGAGTGGCCTTCTCTCCTTCCTGAAGATGAGAAAACAATCGAAGAGATAAGAAATCCTGTCTTACCTCATTAGAAGTAAGCAGAAGAAACAAACGACTTGATACCAATGCTGGTGTGCCTGCCATCAGCATTCTCACTCCGAAAATCTTTTTAAAATAATCATCTCTTCCTATAAGTATATATATACATATATATGTGTGTATATATATATGTATATATATTGAGTATTAAGTGTATATATATTATTGAGTGTGTGTGTGTGTGTGTGTGTGTGTGTGTGTGTGTGTGTGTGTGACTTGAAACAGTGCTTGGTACATGAGCACTGACATGGCTACCACACACATGCTTCATACCTATCGCAGTGGTAAAGCACACCTGCAATGCCAGTACATAGGAGGGGTTGGGATAAGAAGATTGTGGGTTTGAGGCCAGTCTAGGCTATACAATGAGCTCCAATCTCAATAATATAATTTTTATAATAATAATAATAATAAATTCCTTACTTATTATAGGGGTTTGCTATATTATGAGAATAAAATTATCCTCCCATTTTCACATGGGAAAACTGAGACACCAATAATTTGATGACTTGCCTAAGACCATGAAGTGAAGAAGTGAATGGCCAGAATAGAATTCGAGGCAGCCTGATCCCAGGAGCTCTTAGGCACCACGTTATGATTGCTTCTTCTATTATCTATTGGGCCTACTAACATGATTAGTGCTGGAAATACTGCCCCCAAAGAGGGGACAGGAAACTACATACTTGAGAGTGCTGGTCCTCTAGCACCCCTGCCTCCTCCATGACCCCTTCAGTGTCCCAGTCACCAGTCCTTGAGAATCCTCTTATTTCTACACCCTACACCAAAAGGAGCTCACAAGCTTAATGACCATCCTGTGTGTAAACTGTGTGGATCAGATATGGAGTTATGGCTGAGGAAGAACATTCTCAAAGCAGGAATCTCCTGAGAGGGACCAAGACACTTGATCAAACTAGATGCAGAGGGAGCAGGGGGTGGACAGGGCTGAGGACGAGATAAAATAGATAAATGATGCAGAGGTTGGGTAGATAGAGAAAAGTCAGAAACACAGTCAATTCTAAGGATGGAAAAAATTAAATTAGATTCTCTGTCCTTCCATCATTTTGCCTATCCGGGTCCCAGAAGGTTGTGAATAGTGTAAAGTCTATTTTGTTTTGCTAATCAAAGAAGTCTGTCACTAATAGCTTCACTATGAGTCTTGAAAGGAAACAGTCCAGCTTAGAGAAGGTTGGAGATCCCAAGAAGGTTTCTATGGCAACCAAGCATCAGTCACCAACTCTCAAGGGAATGTGAGGATTTAAGTCTCTGGCTTTGCCATCTGAGTCCTAGGGCCTAAAGGGAAGACACAGAAAGACAGATCACAGTGCCGAATCCTAAGACTAGCAGAGACTGGCATGAGCCAGAAACTCAAGTTTCCTCAAGCCATGATACCGATGTGCCTCAGCGAACATGAGGGCTAAACTTACACTGCTCAGAAACAAGCTTGGGATACACCTGCCTATGCCAGGCACCGTGACAAGGAAGTTATGAACTGTTTGCAGGGTCACCAAACAGCTCACACTTCTCCACCTCCATGGCTTCCCGATTGGCTGAAGTTTTCACTGTGTACCTGGTAGAGAGGATGAGTGCAGGGTGGGTGAAGAGGTGACTTGCTCTCCACACCTCCTTCCCTACACCCCTTACAAACTGGGATCCTCGGAGTCTGTGGATCAAAACTAATAACAAACTTGGGTCTGATGCTGTCAGCGGAGTTGCAATGAGGTTAAGAGAAAAGAATGGAAACTGGAGAATCTTGTAAAACTTTTTGTTTACACACTCCTGATCTTTATAGGAAAAAAATCTTTGTTTTAAATAAATCAGATCCTTCTCTTGTTGTTATTCTGACTTGTATTAAATCTCTTCGGATGCTTTAAATAGTTGATCTTCAAAATCTAATTGTATGAGTATTGTCTTTGCTTTAAAACAAAGAGCAACTAAAATCTTACATTTAACTGGTGAGGTTACAGTCTACAATAAGTCCAGAATATATTTAGTATCAAGATATAATAGCTATAGACACATAGAAGAAAGAATGGAAAGAAGGAAGGAAGGAAGGAAGGAAGGAAGGAAGGAAGGAAGGAAGGAAGGAAGGAGGGATGTAGGGAGGAAGGGAGAGAGGGAGGAAGGAAGGAAGGGAGGGAAGAGAGACAAACAGTGATTGACACAAAAGCTTTTATGTAAATCACAAGCACCATGACTGTTTCATAGCAGGCCACTGGGCTCCTCCTCCAGGATTAACACAGGTAAGCCTAAGAACACCTGAGCTCACTGCGAACGTTAAACGTTAAAACCCTTTAACTTCCTTGGGCAATTTTAGTAGCATGGAGCATGTAGGCATGTAATATATATTACATTCTAGGCAGGCAGCGCAGGATTAAAGGTGCACACTCTAGGGGCTGAAGAAATGGATCAGACACTGAGAGCTCTTGTTGCTCATGCAGAGGGCCCAGGCTGGCTTCCCCACCCCACACGATAGATAACGACCCTTTGAGAGTGCATGTAGTGTGCATACAGACATGCAGGCAAAACACTCTCACACACATAATAAACTAAACTAATCTAAAAACATTTAAAGTCTGTGCTTTACATCCATAAAGTCTGGGTTTGAATCCTAGCATTGCTGCTTGCCACCAGTGAGTATTGGGCATGCTCTGATACCTCTTTGTCCTAAATTGCCTGATTTGTGAACAAGAAACAACATGAGCGCATCTATCCTTGAGGGGCAGTGAAGGTCTATGGGATCATCCAGAAGTCATGAGGCTCCAGTAAGTGTTAACGGTGACCAGCATCATATGGTTAATGGCCTCCTCAGACCGAGTTAGCTTAGCAGAGGAGAGACTGTCAACTGCCTTCCTCAAACTAGTCAGAAATCGCCACTTAATGGAGGTTTAGCAAGGCAGCTGATCCCATGCTGTGGCTAACTTTGCCCCACAGAAGGAGCTGTAGAACACTTCAGGTTCTGCCTGTGCCTGTCACGAGGAAGACCTATAGCTCTTCCCAGATTGGAACAGTTAGTGGAGAATTGAAGAACAGTGTTACCCTTCATCCTGAGGTGCTCATCTTCTCGTGCTAGTCCTTGGTCTGACCACCTAGGAACAGTCAGCCCTACAGAGAGCCTCACAGACTCAAGTCCCTCATGCTTCATCCGGGCACTCTCACGTCTCAGGGACAACTGACCCAGAGGGAAGGCGGCTGCTCTAGATGGCTACCGCGCTGCTCAGTAGCGGAAATGATGGCACAGGCAGATGGTACAGGCTCCGGTGCCCCGTCCCTCTGCCCAGCCCTGGCAGCTCATCCTCTCACTCACCACAGCTCCGGAGCCCGTGTCTCCTCTCATCTGCTCCTCTGTTAGTAAGAAGCATCTCTTGCTCTGCCCATAAAGGCCAGTGCTTTATAATCTTCCTGTTGGAAGTGGAGACGTAACAGGTCTGCTGGGAACCAGATGCAAATCCAAGAGATTTACTCAGCTCACCTTGTTGAGGTCCCTGAGCTCTGGGACAGGCAGCTCTGAGACTTAGTGTGGAAGCACCAGGCAACTGTTTTAATACCTGATGAGTTTTCTTAGGAGCACCAGGAGGGCGCTCAAGACAACTCATACAGAGTGGCTGTTTCCTGAAGACCCAGCCCCATGAACTCCTGTGACAGACGGAGGCAGGTGGGGAGCAAGAGGGTACCTAGAGATTGGGCACACTCTGTCCTGTGGAAGAGACCTTGAAGAATGCCTGTATCTAGAGAGCATCAGTGTGATCTTGCCAAGTTCTTCCAAAGAGGAATTAGGCTAGCCAGAAACACACACCAGTGCCTTAGGCCTGGGGAACTTGGGAGAGAGGATGAAAACTTTTTCTGCTTAACCCCAAGGTGGCGCTTGGAAATGACAGTGTTAGAAGGTAAAGACTCCAGAAGCAAGCATTCTCTCACTCCCAGGAAAGCCCTTGGTGACCATTTGCCTCGCTTGATGTAGTAGAAAACTTCTGGGATGTTTATTTCTGGGTCTGTCACCAAATATGTGATTGTGAAAAGTCACTTCCTTGATCTTTAGTCTTTGTTTGTATACTGGAGGTGATGACTGCTCTACAGAATCTTTGCTGTGATTAGATTAGGACGTGTGTGGCTGGGAGACTGAGTACAGTGTTTCTTCCTACTCTTCCAGAGGGCCGGATTTTGGTCCTCAGCACTCACATCAGGCAACATGGCTGCCTAATAAGCCCAGCTCCAGAGTATACAGCATCGCCATCTGGCCTCCATGGGCACTTGCACACATGTGCACATAAACACACACACACATAAAATAAATCTCGTTTTTCCAACACTCATTAATCTGGTTTATTTCAGATCGTTTACTTTATAAAATGACTGCACGTTCTCTTTTAAAAATACAAACCTTTCATGTAGAATTTTTTCTTTTTTACTATTTGAGAATTTCATACATGCACAGACTGTGTTTTGATCAACTATATTTCCTATTCCCCATTCCCTTTCCCCCAGTTCCTCCCCTACTCCACTACCATTTTTACACACACACTTGAGTCCTTTAAAACCTAAATAAATTATAATACATGGGGCTCTTGGGAAAGGACTTATAAACTTTACACACGCTCTTTTGACTTCCCCATTAGATATTAAAGGCTGGCTTTGGTGGCCCATGAAGCCTCCTCTATCCTAACACACATATTAACCTCGCCCTCCCCATGATCAAAGCTGTGGAAGAGTTTTACTATTGGGGGGGGGGGGAACTGTATCAAACTCATTGAAAGAGAGAGACCAGTTCTCCAGCCAGCACCTCAAGCCAGCCAACTTATGACCAAAATTAATCTTGCAGTCTGTGCATTTGCTTACAGCACTTGATCCATAACAGGGTCTTAAGATTGGAGATCCCGGGGCTGGAGAGATGGCTCAGTGGTTAAGAGCATTGCCTGCTCTTCCAAAGGTTCTGAGTTCAACTCCCAGCAACCACATGGTGGCTCACAACCATCTGTAATGAGGTCTGGTGCCTTTTTCTGGCCTGCAGATATACACACAGACAGAATATTGTATACATAATAAATAAATATTTTTAAAAAAGATTGGAGATCCCATCACTTCCTGGGGGAAGTGGAAGGAGGAAGCTGGGGGTTCATGGAGGAAGTGGAATGCTGCCATTATGTATAACACTAACTCTTAGCCTGACTTTTTTGCTGTGCCTAGGAAAATCTGAGCAGTATTCTAGTGATATTATTTACATTAAACAAGTGGAATTCTTCAAACAAAGTAATATTCCTGCCTGTGCTTTTCTTTTTACATTATGTCTGCCAAGTGTTACAAGCATTACCTGTAACCAGGAAACTGCTTTAGATCTAGTGAGTCCTAATAATGGGGCTTCTCTATGGAAACCATTCGTCTGGGATGTGCATCAGCTAGGACAGGCAGCCAGCAGACCTGCCGAGAGCACAGATGTGACGCCAATTTGGAAGCCCATCTGCTGTGATCTGGATGTCTGTGTATGCATGAAATTCATATACGAAGGTGATGATGCCGACGATGATGCTGACGACGATGATTACAACAAGAAACGAAGCTGTGGCTTAGAATCCAGATCCAAAGAGAAGGCCCCATCTTAAGAAGAGAGCAAGTACGGGGCAGCAAACCTGCTGTGGCCATATCTCGGACTTCCCGCCCTCCACAACCATAAAAAAGAAACCTGTTTTTATGAATTACTCAACCCGTGGCATTTTATTGAGGGCACAGAAACCAGCAAACACATCATTTATGAGGCTAATTCTGATACACAGTTAAAATGAGCGATCCTCTCTCGCCCACTCTTGCGCCTCTCCCGCTCCTGGTGAGCCCTTCCTCTTCCCAACTGGTCCTGCTTCTACCTCCACATCTTTGGAGCCTCTTAGGTCACTAAATTAGAACTAGGCAGAGGATGTCCTTCCTGTCCTGGCCAGAGTGGACTTATCCCTACCACCAGGCACAACTTTGGCTACTGACACACATTAAAGTAGTCTCAGTGGAGACTACGATCAAAACCCAGAATCCTCCTCCTCAGTTCACTAAACAGCCAATGTGCTGGGCAGTAATGTGTGCCAATGGCATTACGCCTTCCCAAATAAAGACGTGGGTCATTCTAGGGGGGAGGGGGGGGAGCGGAACAGGACTGGAATATAAAAGTACTATCTGTGGGTGAAGAAAATTTGGAACGAGTGCTGGTTTGGATCTTCAAACATTTACCATCGTGGGAGTTGAGGCAGCTATTGTATTAGTCAGTCTGAGTGCACACGTACCATCAGAACCCTAGGGTGGGTGTGTCAATCCAGCCTGCAAACAGAAACAGAGCGCCATCTACTGTTATATAGCAAAATAGACACCGACTCTTCCTCTGCCTTATCTGGGGATAAGGTTCTTTTCTGGCCTGATGACTGCAGGAAACAGCAACAGGTCTTCTGAGGTCTACAGCTCTCTTCATCACTTTGCCTGACTCTGTTTTTCATTCTACTTGCTGGGGCTGTTTGTGTTCCTGGAATCAAATCCCACTACAGCAGCACAATCTAGACAGTATATGTCACCTGAGAAAATCTCTCCTAAATAGGACGAAAAATTTCAAAACATGAGATGCTTTTATGTTTTCTAAATATAATAAATATTAAGAAAAAAATCAACCGATTTTTTTAGCGTGTTATAAACGCAGTCAATGCCCACAAATCCCAACTCCTTTCATTGGGACAACACCTACCTTAACATCATAAGGAATCAATTTTTCACCCCAGACTATGTTGAGAAGAGGGGAGAAAAATCGGAAGATAGAGCAAGAGGAAATGAACTTAATTACAGTACACTGTACAATTAATATATGCTAATAAAAAAGTGGCGGGATCTTTCAAACCCCAGATTTTAAAGAACTTCCAGTCTTGTGGGAAGGAATTCATTCCTGGGGGTAGCAAGCAGATGGCGATTCATTCCTCTCCATCCAGACCTCTTCTCCCAGGTGCTCCCAAGTGTGACTTGAAGACCAGTGTCCGAGACAAAAGATCGGTATCCTGCAGGTTACGTGCTAGGAAATGAGACGAGGTGGCCTCAGAGAGAACGCAGAGAGTAGCAGTGAGAATTCAGAGAGAACGCAGGATGCAGAGAGAACGGTCCCAGGTCTGCAGGTCTTTCCGCCTAAGCCTGGCTGACAGTGGCTTCTAGCACCTCTGACCTCCTTTCTCGCAGTCCCCGCCCCGTCTCCGCCCTCCCCTTGCTCCACCCTCTTCCTTCTAGACAGGCCTCTGAGAGGAAACTGAAAGTGAAATTTAGGGATCAGGCTTGTGCCTCGAAGCTGAGAGCAGTGGCCAATGCTGAGGATCCTGGTAAGGTGAGTGAGGCTGGGATCCCCGCCCCACGTAGGACGGCTCTCTTCATCGCCCCAGATTCGGGGAGCCCCCTCCCACCAGCGTCTCCCACCCCAACCTGCTGCTTCTCTTCTGCAGAGTTCTCTAGTTCCAGCCCTGCCGTGGGGGCTGGGCTCTGAAAGTGACTTTCCAGTGGCCTGGAAGGGCCCTGGTGAGTGGTGCCTGAGCTGAGGCAGGGTGCTGGTAAAGGTGGGAGAAGCAGGCTGTGACCTAGCCCAGAGGGGAGCTCACAAGGAGCCCGCCCCTTGAGAAACCTTGCTGGAGGTAAGTGCATGCATACATACATACATACAATGCAACCCTCGTGGCTGGGAATGTGCTCTTAGCCGGTGTGCACATCTTGAAGCACACGTGCATGAGCCTGTACTCATGCACACAGGCTGTATGGTCTAGCGTATCAGTTGTTTACTTACCACATACGCAGCCCCTCATATTCGACCACACTGCCTTGTGTGATGAATAACTGCGGAATTCCTGACTCCTGTGCTTATAGTCAGGATCAATGAAGACTAACATAAGCATGTAGCACCCGGCTGGAATGTGGCGGGTCCCTGGTAAATATGGCGTATGGGAAATAGTTGTGGTTAACTTCTCTGCACGTGGAGGCGTGAGATGAGAAAGTGTGTGGGAGAAGTCTGGGCCCTGACGGTTAGCAGGGATGGATGTGATGAAGGTGGACTTGTGGTAACAGCATTATCACCGCCAATTTTCTGTGCCTCTCCTGGAGACTCAGTTTCCCCTTCCGCCCGACTACGGAGGAGAGGCTGCTGTTACCAGGTTGATATTCTTGCCTTCTTTCGTTTCTGCCTTCCATGTCATTCTCCCAACGCGTTTTCCGTTGCATTATTTTGGGGAGTTTTAGTTTTGTCTTGCTTTTGCTTTTGTCTTGCAAACTTCCATTTTATCTCTCCCCCTCTCTGCACTCCTCAGAATTCTACAGCCTCAGAAATGTCTGCGGACAAGATGTGGGAGGACGTCACCTGTGCCATCTGCCTGGACCCCATGGCAGAGCCAGTGAGCATCGAATGTGGCCATAGCTTTTGCAAGGAATGCATTTCTGAGGTTGGGAAAAGTGGAGGCAGTTCATGTCCCGAGTGCCGGCAACACTTTCTGCTCAGAAACCTCAGGCCCAATCGACATATAGCCAACATGATAGAAAACCTTAGAAAAACAGCCCAGGATGCCAAGAAGGGCAGCCCGGAAGACCGCTGCACAACGCATGGAGAGAAGCTGCACGTGTTCTGTGAGGAAGATGGGCAGGCCCTTTGCTGGGTGTGTGCCCAGTCTGGGAAACACCGTGACCACACCAAGGTCCCTATCGAAGAGGCCGCTCAGGTGTACCAGGTGAGGCCCTAGCACAGAGATACGCGTGGGTATAAAAAGATGGCCTAGGAAGGATGCTTTGTTCCCCAGAACGGTGGCTGAGAGTCACCCCTGTAGCTGAGAAGTTGGGGAATAGAGGGTTATTTTCTTTGCTCACTGAGAGGAACTTACACATCAAACACAAGTTTATTTCTCAGGAGCTGAGGCTACCATGAGTCCACTACACGGATCATGTGTGTTGGCTTCCTGGTGAACTAGAGATGTAATGACCCAGACCCCATCCCCCTGTCAATGTAGCTCTGTTTTGTAAGACGTACTTGGTTTTCCCCAGTCTTCCCATCCCCCTCCTCCACGTCTCTACGTGACTAACCTGCTGCCTTTTTCTGCAGGAGAAGCTCCGCATGGCTTTAGAAAAACTGAGGAAAGGGAAAGAATTGGCCGAGAAGCTGGAAATGGATCTTGCAAAGCAGAGAACAGACTGGAAGGCAAGAGGCCAAGGATGGGCTGGGTCCCAGGTCTTGACCTCAAGCGAGCGTTAACCATAACTGTGCCTCTCCAAGGGCTGGGAGACTTGTTATATAGGTCACTCCCCAAGAACCATCCACACTATATCCCTAGATAGAGAGGAATTTAAGGAAGGGAGGGAGAGAGGAAGAAACTTGAAATCAGATGAGATTTCCCCCAATCTGGCACAAAGATCAAGAATTACTGGACAGCCGGGCGATGGTGGCGCACGCCTTTAATCCCAGCACTCGGGAGGCAGAGACAGGCGGATCTCCGTGAGTTCGAGACCAGCCTGGTCTACAGAGCTAGTTCCAGGACAGGCTCCAAAGCCACAGAGAAACCCTGTCTCCAAAAAAAAAAAAAAAAAGAATTACTGGACAAAGTGTAAGAAAGCCACTCCGTTCATTCTGACCTGTCTCAGTGGGTAGCACTCTTGGGATAACAGAATCAATGCTGTAGTTTCTGGGTCTGAGGTATCCTGAGAGTATCCCAGCTGTGCCCTTTAGACAAAGGCTGGCTGGGGGAAACAGCTCAAAGAGATCTATGTGAGTCTGATGTAGGATGCCCACCTGATTCAGTGGCTGCTTACTGGCGACCAGGTTATTAGTTCAAAGTCTGATAAAGAATTAAAGCCTGTCATGTTGGTAATTTGCTGGTAGAAAATGGGATACATTTGAAACTGACAAAAAAAAAAAAAAAAAAAGCAAGGGCTCACAGCAATCACAGACCCCAAAAGAGGAAGTGAGATTAGCTAAAACCGAATCAACTGTGGCTGCAAAGAGGTCATCCTGGTGACCCTCCCGTCCTGGGGCCATTGTAGTGCACCAAGGCTTAGGAACAGTGCATTACTGGAAATGGGAACAGGTTTGTTTACTCTTCGTGACTTGTTGAGATAGATAAAAGGACTCACGTGGGTGTTGCTGGGTTTTGGAAGAAATGTTGAAAAATGACTGTTGGTGCCAGAAATTGTGAAGCTGTAACTTACTACAGCTCCGGCCCCAGTGTGCCGCTTACAGCGCTGTTTCCCTGATAGTCCCAGAGGCCTTGTGTGCGCTGGAGAATGCGCTCTGTGCATGGTATGGGTGTGTGCGTTCGAGCCTATTCCTAGACATGAACAGAGGGATAGGTGACCAGGGAATAGAAACGCCTCCCCACCAAAGCCTAGGAAATTTGATTAAAAATAAAAATGTAAAACTCCTGTCCTTGCCTTGCCACCGCAGAAGAACGTGGACATACAGAAGTCGAGGATTCATTCGGAGTTTGTACACCAGAAAAACTTGCTGGCCAAGGAGGAGCAGAGGCAGCTGCAGAAGCTGGAGAAGGATGAGCGGGAGCACCTGAGAGTCCTGGGAGAGAAGGAGATTGAGCTAGCTGAGAAGAATCAGGCCCTGCAGGAGCTGATCACAGAGCTGGAGCGGAGGAGCCGAGGCTCTAACCTGGAGCTACTGCAGGTACGACCCCACCCCACCCCCGCCCCCGCACCAGCTCCCGGAGTTGCCAGATCTATCTGGAACCACTCTAAAAGCAAATGCCACCTTAATCTTTGGGATACTCTTAAATACCTGAACCGTGTGCCCAGGAGTGGCTTCCATTTCAGGAGAAAGTGCTCCGTGTAGCAAGCAATAGACAGACATCCCTGGGAAGCTGAGCAGTGCTACGTGTGGGAGCTGGAGCACCGCCCTAACACACGTCCCTGGGATGTAGTACTGCGTATCTCCAGTGGTTTGTTTCGTTTTTCAAAAAGAATTAAATGAGAAAATCCATTCTGGTGCTTAGACAAGCAGCCATGTTTTAAAGAATATAATTTATAAAACTGAACTGTGTCGTTTCCCTCCAGAGTGTTAGGTCATGGGTTTTCCTTCCTCTACTCAGCTTCTCGTTTGTGAAGCCATGGAGGGTGGACAGGAGCGTGCCCTAACGTTAGTCCGAACTGCTGCGTTTTAATTCTTTGTGTTCTCTGTGAGCCGCCTGCTTGCGTTTTAGCTTGTCCTGCTTCTGCAAATAGGACTCACTCTTTTCCCAAAATAAAGTTAGCTTTAAAATAATTTTTTTCAGAGCACATTAACTAAGAAATTATGTATTGGTGCTACAATTTTTTTTCTAATTTTTTCCCATAATGATAACTGTAGAGTCCTAAACAGCACACAGACGGCTTACTATGGTTGAGGTAAGTGGTACCGTGATCCCATCCCATGGATGAGGAAACTAAGGAGCAGAAGCCTGACAGACAGTGAGAAAGTCAAGTTAAATGTTTAAGTAGTAAGAGGCAGAGATTAAGATGACACGCGTACATACTGCTCTTAGGATCACGTAGATTCCACAGCCGTCTTGCATCTACGTTGGAACACTGTGGAGTAGATGGCCTTTCTCCCTCTTCCGTCACGTGCCTTCAGTCAGATGCAAACAGACATTTCTCTGGGGTTTGTTCAGAAAAGCCGGTCATACTGGTTTGATGTGGGAGACTTTCTCTTGCCCATCACTGAACTGGGCTCCCTAGTGCCTGTTGACTGAGCCTAGGAGCCTGTCAGTTCCAACATTGTGGCTGTCACTCTCTGGGAATGAAAATTCCCACCTAAGCTCCCTCTAAATATGGCAGAGGATTAGCCACAGCACAGGACAAAGCTTCCAACCAGCTGACCCTTCCTCCCCGAACTCCTCAAACCCATAAATGGCAAGGAGCTTTTCTGGATATCCTACCTCAGCCTTTCGTTCTCTCCCTGAAACTGCCTCTGGACTTCAGTTGGGTTTTGCTATTTATTTTCCTCTTCTTCCATATCCATGGTCACCCCCCCCCCCTGCCTCCAAGAACCTAGCCCTTGTTTTCTCAATCAGTCTTTAAATCCCTGGCTGTATCCTAACTACAGCCGTGTTGGATCCTAGATATTCTATGAGCAGTCACTTGTCCTCTCTGCTAAGAGTCAGCAGGAATCCCCTGTGGTTGGGACCGGTGCAGAGCACAGCCCCAAGGAAACATGGGTAATGGCACGTGCCTGGGGAGTTAGGTCTCAGTGATCGATCAGAAACTCCAGAATTGACTCATGTCTCTTCTCTCCTCAGGAGGTGAGGATTGTCCTAGAAAGGTAAGGAGAGACAGCCCTGTTCTCAGAGACCTGGTCCTGTCTGAAATGTTCTCTGGCCTCAAAATGACATCTCAGCTGATGACTTCTCGATGTGGCTAGACTGTATCATCTTTATACATTAAAGTCCTCCACAAACAAACCAAAAAGAAAAAGGGAGGGCGATCTGATTGTGCTGGGACTCCAGGTTCTTCACAGAAGAACCCAGCCTCCTAGATGGCTGCCTGCAGAAGTGTGTAGAACAGACTTAGTGGTGACCTCTGGCTTCAGGAAGGAATGGGGGTTTCCTTGAGTGTCCTAGAATGTGGAACTCTGAAGTTGTTTCTTTCCTTTCACATGGACATCGAATGCATGAGTATTTGTCAGTTTGTATTGAATTTAATTATCAGAGTTGTCCATGATGAATGTTGTTAGGGCCCGGGGTAGAAGACAGGAGTGCCAAGTACGATTCTCAAACTCTTCTTTTCCCCTAGGAGTGGATCCTTGAACCTGGACACGTTAGATGTTACCTCCCCGGACCTGACAAATGCATGCCATGTGCCAGGGCGGAAGAAGATGCTGAGGACATGTTGGGGTGAGGTGACTTCTAGGAACTGTGGGCTCGAACGTAAGGGGACAATGAGGGTCATGGGGAAGCACAGGATGGTAGCATGTGGAAAAGCCAGGTGGAGCAAAGACACACAGGTAAGGTCTCCTCACCCATCAGAGGAAGGGCCAGGATTGCTGTGGGTCTTTCCTCACATAGTGAGGTTCAGGGTCACCCCTCCCCTTTGAGTTCACATGAATCCCCTCACTACAGAGAGAATTGCTGGCCCCGCCGGGGCTTACCTATGACCTATCACCTTCTTTCCGCAGTCCATATCACCCTGGACCCCAACACAGCCAACCCGTGGCTCATCATCCCAAAGGACAGGAGACAAGTGAGGCTTGGAGAGACCCGTCAGAATGTGCCTGAAAATGTGGAGAGATTTGAAAATTACCCCATGGTGCTAGGTGCCCAGAGATTCACCTCTGGAAAGATTTACTGGGAGGTAGACGTGACCGGAAAGGAGGCCTGGGATCTGGGGGTTTGCCGAGAGTCTGTGCAGAGGAAGGGGCTGTTTTCACTCGGTCCTGAGAACGGCTTCTGGACCATTTGGCTGTGGAACAAAGACAACTACGAGGCTGGCACCGTCCCCCAGACCACTCTCCACCTGCAGGTGCCTCCGTGCCAAGTTGGGGTCTTTGTAGACTATGAGGCTGGCATTGTCTCCTTCTATAACATCACTGACCACGGCTCCCTCATCTACACCTTCGGGGAGTGTGACTTTGCCGGACCCCTGCGGCCCTTTTTCAATGTCAGTTTCAATGACGGTGGGGGAAACTCAGCCCCTCTGAAGCTCTGTCCACTGAAGATGTGATGGCCTGCTGACCGCACTTTGTGGATGCTGTTACCTCCTCCCTGTCACGATCGAGATCCAATGACTGCTGTTACCTCCTCCTTGTCACGATCGAGGTCCCATGACTGCTGTTCCCTCCTCCCTGTCACAACTACTGAAGGCAGTTCCCGGGGACTGTTACTTCCTGTTGGGTTCCTGCCATGCACTCTAACTTTTTTGCCCATCCAGGGGAACCATCTCACCCCCTCATCTCTTTAGAGGAGCCAGAGCCCCAGAATGAAGGTGTTAGCGGGAGCAATGGAAAGTCGGTGTCAACTGACCTTCAACATCAATATTCCTACCATGGGTTCCTTAATGACTCCCGCCAGTGAGACTGATTCCTCACAGTGGACCCGAACTCTTCTAACCCAGACAAGACCACATTTCTGTCTCCTTCGTGTGACTTCCTTTGTTTTCTTTTCTCTGTTTCTTGACTATTAACTTGGGCCACTTGCCTATCTATTCCTGTATCGTCCATGGCTTGCCAAAAGGCGTCCTAAGAAACTGTGCCTTGGTTCTTGTTGGAGAAGCCCAAATATGTGTATTTAACATTGTACATCTTTTAGTTTGGATTGGGGTTTTTTGTTACCAGAGGTGTTTTTTGTTTGTTGCCCCACCCCAGAATGCCAACACACTTCATCTGTAGACTAGGTCAGGAATATCCAGTGTGACAAACCAAAGTCAGAATAAACTAGTGAAGCTGAATGTTGCAGTCACTGTGTACTTGTGTCCCCGTGATGACCCAAGTCTAGGTAGACACTGAAATGAGTACCTGAACTAGAACACGAGTATATCCAGAGCTTCAAAAATACTGTAAGAAGATTTAAAATGAAGGATGGATGAATGCACAATAAAGAAAATTCAGGACTGTTTTTAATTCAATCAGTAGTTCCAGAAGATTTTCTGTACAGTGTGGATGGAAACAACTATGCTGCCAGAGTCAAGAAACCACAGCTGCTCCCTTGTTGCTCCAACTCAAACCAAAGAAACCTCTCTGCTGTAGCAATGCAGCCTCACGGAGACCCAGCTCAGCACAGAACTTCAGCCACCAAAGGTTAACCCGGGTGTGTGTGTGTGTGTGTGTGTAAGACAGCTAGGATGAGACCCAGCTCAGCACAGAACTTCAGCCACCAAAGGTTAACCCGGGTGTGTGTGTGTGCGTGTGTGTGTGTAAGACAGCTAGGATGAGACCCAGCTCAGCACAGAACTTCAGCCACCA
>NW_026068090.1:214304-224348 GCF_014885135.2 Alexandromys fortis
GTGTGTGTGTGTGTGTGTGTGTGTGTGTGTGTGTGTGTAAGACAGCTAGGATGAGACCCAGCTCAGCACAGAACTTCAGCGACTAAAGGTTAACCCGTGTGTGTGTGTGTGTGTGTGTGTGTGTGTGTGTGTGTGTGTGTGAAAGACAGCTAATATAAAAGTGCCCCGTTGGTGCAACAGGTCAGAGTATAGGAGCTTACTGCCGACATCAACTTACCTCAGAAAGCTGGAAGACTCATTAAACTAACAGGCTAGGGGATGAGCAGAGGACTAGAGACATCCTTTATGTCTAATGAAGGTTTTGTACCCAATAAAGAGCCCAGGAATGAAACAGGAAGAGTATCAGTAGCTGGACTAGCAGAAAACATCTAGGTTTCTTTCATTCCAAATCTTGTTTAACACCGTGTGTTCTCTTTGATTATCCATTGTTTTGTTTTGTTTTGTGGTTTTTTGAGACAGGATTTCTCTGTAGCTTTGGAGCCTGTCCTGGAACTAACTCTTGTAGACCAGGCTGACCTCGAACTCACAGAGATCTGCCTGCCTCTGCCTCCCGAGTGCTGGGTTTAAAGGCATGCGCCACCACCGCCTGGCTGATTATCCATTCTTAAGAAATTACTTGTGGTTCTGTTTGTCTTAGTACACTTTGCAGAAGCCGCCTCCTTTCTCAGTAACTTAGAGGTAAAGCTTTGACCTGTGGCAGAGCGGTGGCTTGTCCATCCGGGAACAAAGAAGCTGACCGTGGGGCTCACATTGTGAGTGCTGGTCACACTGTTTTGTCGAAAAGGTGGCTTTTGTGGACCGCATGCAAGTGGTGACATCAATGGTGGGATGTAAACACTGAACTGAACTTTGAGCTAGTATGAAGTTTGCCAAAGAACGTTTTAATAAATAAATGCCCTGAGATTTTTTTATAATATGCTTCTGTGTTTCAGAATATCAAGCAATACCTGACAGATTTTAAATTTTTTTCATAAATTTTTGTCAGTATATAGTAAGTTTCATTATTACACTTTGGTGTCTGTGCTTGGCTCACATTCCCCTCCTACAGCAGTCCTCCCCATCCTCCTCCAACAGCACTCCTCCCCTCCCGTCCTCCGACAGCACTCCTCCCCTCCTCCGACAGCACTCCTCCCCTCCTCCGACAGCACTCCTCCCCTCCTCCAACAGCACTCCTACTGACAGCACTCCTCCCCATCCTCCTCCGACAGCACTCCTCCCGTCCTGCCTTGGGATTCTTTCAGTGGAAGGGAATGTCCGGTAGCTGCTGTGGGCCCTGCCCTGGAATTAAAGATCCCACAGTCCTACCCAGGCCTTTCCGTCTGTAGGGCCCACCGAACAAGGGTCAGCAGCCATGTGTGCAGCCAGTTGGGCCTGTGGGAAATGCATTCTGAGTCCTCTGCCTGAGAATACGGTGTGGACATTGGAGCCCGAGTTCTGCAGCCCCTGTGCCTATGACAGCTAGTTGTGGAAATAACTGATATTGAGCGTAGCTAAATTTCATCTTGACTGACGATGGAAGACTGTCACAGCTGATCTGTCCAACACAAAGTGCTTTGCAGACTCTCTAGAAGAAACTAATATAAAAAGGCATGACTTGTGTGTTTATAGGGTGTATGGTCTTTCCCCTGCCCCTATCTGTATACCCGAGCGATCCTCAGGCTCCTCCAAGGAGGAACCCAGTGGTGGTATAAGTTTTCTTGAGAGTCTAGCGTATATTTGGGGTTTGTAAACAATTCGGCTGACATAAATGCTTGTTCAGAAAAGTGCACATCGTGTGCAATTGAAGATTATTTTTGTAACAAACTGAATATGCCCTTCTAATAGACTGTACATCCAGAAACAATTGACAGCATTTCAGCAGATCCATGCGGGTTCCCCTCAAGTCATAACCCATAGGGAAATTGCTAACTTCATATTTATAACAAAGCATCATAGAATTATTATAATCTTTTGACTATAAATTATTTAAAAGCTTTCCCTCCTTTCTCCTATGTCTAGCTTAATTTTACTTCATAATGTTCATAATTCAGTATTATATAGGTAAGAATCGTCCCTTTTTTAGTCTGTGTGTCTTTTACATCATGTATCTTCTTTAAAAATTTATTTATTGCCGGGCGATGGTGGCGCACGCCTTTAATCCCAGCACTCGGGAGGCAGAGCAGGCGGATCTCTGTGAATTCGAGACCAGCCTGGTCTACAAGAGCTAGTTCCAGGACCGGCTCCAAAACCACAGAGAAACCCTGTCTCGAAAAACCAAAAAAAAAGAAGAGTAACGTTAGGGGAGGTGGACAAAGGTTATGCTGGAATGCTGCACTATCTTGAAACTCCTTTAAATCTAAAATATATCAAATTAAAGTGAAAAAGCAANAAAAACCAAAAAAAAAAAAAAAATTATTTATTTTCTTATTTATTATGTACACAGTGTTCTGCCTGCATGTCTGCCTGCAGGCCAGAAGAGGGCACCAGATCTCATTACAGATGGTTGCTAGGAATTGAATTCTCTTAACTTCTTGAGCCATCTCTCCAGCCCTACATCATAATCTTGTTACCATTCATTTCCCCATCCCTTTGCATCATCCCTCTGCCCCTGCACACAAATAAAACAAAACTAAAGAGAAATAAAATAAAGGAAAATTCTAAAAATTCATCATGGAAACTGCAAGTGCTCATTGCAAAGAGTCGTTGGTCTGGTTCGAGGTCTCTGGTTTCTACCACACCATCAATGCTGTGCCCTCACTAGGACTCTTCTTGGATATCCTGCTGGTGCCCTGTGTTGGGAGATCCTGCAGCTTCGGGTCTGCAGGCCAGCTTCCTTCACATGCTCCAGCAGGTCACAGACGAGTGGATGTTTGGGCGGGTCAACTCGTAACCTTGGGTCTGGGCCTGGGCAGCTGTAGGCTGATCCACCAGGTGAGGAACGGGGACAGCTCTCCCGTGCTTACAACTTGGGGGCTGGCTCACCCACACCTGCACTAACAGGGTTGGCTCTCCCAGTCCTAGGAGCACAAGGCCAGCTCCCCCGCCTGCCTCAGACCTTCATTCCTTGCATCACCAGTGCAATCCTTTCCTTTTCCGTGCTAGTCACAGCTCATTGCTTGGGCATACGCCCGTCTATTCATTCCATTCTTGATGACACAGGAGTCGGTTCCAGCTTGGGGCTATTAAACAGGTAAACATTTTCTTTATAAATATACTTAGAAAAATCTAAAACAAAAAGATGGCTACTAGATTACCTTAAAGATCAGAGTGAACAATATCAGCCAGAATTTCTATGAAATCTTACAAAATTTCTCCCCACTGAAGTAACCTTGCCTGACATTCTCGATTTCACATATATGTTGTATGCAATGAATATTAATTTTATATCTTTGTGCAGATATGTACATATTCTAATAAACATTGGGGTAAAGACTCCCAGGAATATATGATGGTCCGTCAGTTATGATGGCTTCCCTCACAATTATTTTTATCTTACAGTGTGCAAAAACACACACATACAACCATTGTGATTTTTACTTTAAGTGTCCCAAGATTTTTCTGAGATAACCAACATTTATTATAAAAAGGGCTTTGAGTTAGATGATTTTGCCCAACTGAAAAAATTTAAAGTAAGCCAGGCCAAATTCTTATGCTCCCTGTCTGAAACAGAATCTAATTGCCCTCGGTACATCTGCTGTGTATTTCACGAAATATTCAGATATTGTACAAAGATGTCAGTAAGTTAAAAAGAGTTCATGGGTAAGAGATGTCCCTAAAGAGGAGTGATAGTCTGTCTAAATACTGGACAGAAAGGAGATTATAGGAAGGGAAATTTCAGAGAGCAGAACAGACAAGAGAGAGGGCTGAAATCTACTTGCTGTCATTATCCAGTACGGTCGGCCAGATGGTGCGCAACAACCCGGAGCTTAAGCAGACTCAGCCCCGAACCTACCTTAGCCTGGCCACAGGAGCGCCTGGCTCTAGGCAACCACGGAGATGAGCAACAGTTCACTGTCTGGATTGTACCTCCTAGAAGGATCATTGTGGCCCTGGATGCCACCAGAGACCAAGTTAGAATTGGTGGTCCATGCTGCTGCACCGTGCCACGAAGAAACCTGAGACCCGTGTAGACATAAGCGGTCGCTGTGGTTGCCTGATGCTTTGGAGCCGTCCTCGGACTTTGCTGCCTCGGGGTGCCATGCTGATGTGACTGACCGGTGTATACCACCTGAGGCCATGTCTAGGAGGCTCATAGCCCCTGTAGCTGCTGAGAGTCAGAATGGGCCAGTGTCTACACTGATACAGGTGTCTACTGCCCATGTTACCACGGAAGCCCGTCCCAACGCTGTGGTTTAGGCTTCTGCCTGGAGCAATGTACACAGGCACGCTGGCCCCTCACTTCACCGCCCCACCGAACAGTGACAGTAACAGGCAGTGGCATGGGCTCAGGCCACTGCTAGGCTCTGCTCAGTTGGTGACTTCTGGCATGGATGCAGGCAGAGAAAGACTCATCTTTCCTTAGGAGACTGGCCACTAGGAATCTGACCATGTTCCAGAAAACATGTGAACAACACAAAATGGACTTTTTCCCCTTGGGGTGGGAAGGTCATAGGGAAGAGAAAGCAGACCTGGGAAGACTGGGAGGTCTGTGAACAGGGTACACGATGTGAAATTCACAAATAATCAATTAAAAATAATTTTAAAATATTGTGTATATATAGACACATTGTTTCATTCAGCTAAAAAGGGGATGAAATTACATAATTTGCAGAGACTTGGATACAGCTGGAGATCATCGTGTTAGGCAAAGTAAGTCAGATTCAGAAAGACAAACATTTCCTTTTCTCTCATTTCTGAACCGGAGATTTTAGATGCATGAAATCACACGTATTTGACATACATAACTACACATGTATATGATGTGAAAGTCGAAGTAAAAATAGAAGAACGTGGGAAGGGGAAGGGCGGCAAAGGGGAAATGAGGAAATGGTGTGGACACGAGAGTGGAGCCCAACACTGGGCGCAGCAAGTATACAGTAACAAAGCTATACATCTTAAACTCCAAGTGTTCCCATCCCGTTCCTGATCTGAAACCTTGAGAAGCATATCACAATTCCCGTAGTGGAGTTTCTCCGCAAAGAGAGTCATTGAGATAAATAGTTTGGCTCAACGTTGCTCAGCTACCAGGGATGCAGGGTTCACCTCATACGTGACTAGAAGATTGAGAATACAACAGATCGTGAGTCATTTGGTCTCGGATTTGTTTGGTCTTGACTCCATAGATGATGGGAGTCAACACTGGTGGAGCCAGAATGCAAGCACTGGCAGGCAGCACGTGGGTATCAGTTGCAGTCTGGGGGGTTGAGAAGATCACAGGCCCATGAAAGAGTATGATGACACAGACATGGGACCCACAGGATTAAGAGCTTTGTGGCAAGCATCTTGGGAGGGGAGGTAGAAGATAGCACAGAGAATTGGTATGTAAGAAATAAATACTAGCACAACATCTAAAGTGACTGTGGACATCAAAACAAAAAAAAAACCAATGCAGATATTTACTTGAATGTTGTTACAAGCAAACTTGGACAAGCCAGTGTGTTCAAGAGCTGTGTGTGGAAGACTGCTGGTTCTGGAAAACGTTCGTCTTTTCAAAAGCAATATTGTGGGCAAATTTGAGATGAAGGTGGAACTGTTGGTGATGCAGGGATCCAGAGAAGTCTCCCCAGCATGGGACCAGAAAATGGCCAAGGCCTGGGAACCGTGCGGGTGGAGAGGACAATGCCTGCTCCGGCCAGCATGCAGAGGAAGAGGTCCATGGGTCCATGGAGACCAGGCCTGTGAGAACAATGAAAATGGGCAGGCTGTTCCCACGCAGGGCAGTGACATGGGAAATGAAGAAGGGGAGGGAGATCCACATGTTCTGGTCCTCTAGGCCAGGGATGCCCAGCAGGCAGGAAAGTGTATAGCCAAGACCAGTGCAGTTGACAGTATCTATCGATGCAGATGACCTTCCACAGAGAATTGAAATCTCATGCTGTGCCCAAAGGTAGTGTCTATGATACCAGAGTCATATATTCACTATTGTGCTTCACGGCTGGCATGCCTAGAACTATATCAGATGACCAGCTGAATAAGATATGAACTGCATCTTTGAAGAGACAGAAATAATACAGCCAGGTCAAGTTTTGCATAGCTAATTGAAATAATATGCTCACTGAACATAGCGGTGCACAATAAGAAGCCTATGGGGCCACAAGGGGGAAAGTAACTTGCTCAGCTAAGCTGAAGGATCTGATTTGGCCCAAGCCCTATTGTGGGCATCAGCTACCACAAGTCAACCAACCGCTCACCAGGAGTAAAACTGTGTGCACCCTGAGGGAAGTCAATGAGGTATACAAACGCTAGAGGGGCCCGAATCCAGCTCTGTGAGTCACACTCCTGAACAGAAACAGGAGATGCAGATAAAATCCAGTAATTGTGTGTAAATAGGAAGAGCTGCTAGGAAGGCTTCCAGGAGTCAAGGGGTATCCAGCGCTTTTAGATAACAAAACAGTAAAGTTTTATTTTAACTGTTTTCACTTAGTTTGATCTTAACTGATTTTGAACTTCATTTTTCATTGTACACTTCTGGAATCTAGCATGTAAAAATGATGAATGAAATTTTAAGTCTGTGCTATTTAGTGAAAAGATTTTGAAGTATTGATGTTTCTCTGGAGACTATAGAGAAATTATTACGAGTCTAGTCATGGCCTTTCTTCTGAAACTTCTGTGACTTCTGGGACATTGAAAACAAACATCTTACTCATCAGAAGTGGTTAGTGATAACGGGCCCAAGATATGATTCCACCCAAGTCCAACTTGGCAAATGAACAAGTTTAATGAGGTTAGGAGTCAGATGGGGTCACTACCAGGAGCATGGAGGACACAAAAACCCAACCCAGTATGGGCTATGACTCATAAAAACCACATTCCCTGGAACTCCCTGCCTGCCCTGCAGACAGTTTGACACCATTGACAGTCTCTTGTAAACAGAAGTTTCTGTCCCATCTAGTCCTACAGCCATTCAGTCCCAAATAAATACTCAGAGGCTTATATTAATTATAAACTGGTTGGCCTGTTATCTCAGGCTTATTACTAACTAGCTCTTACCACTTAAATTAACTCATAATTCTTATCTACGCTTAGCCATGTGCTTGGCACCTTTTCTCTGTGAGGCAGCACTTCCTCTGCATCTGGCTGGCGATTGACACTTTCTCTTCCCAGAATTCTCCTAGTCTGGTCACCCCACCTATACTTCTTTCCTGGCTACTGACCTTTAGCATTTTGTTAAACCAATATGGGTGACAAATCTTTACAGTGTACAAGAGCGTTACCCCACAGAGCCTCTCTTTCCCAGTAGTCATTACTACTTACGTGGCCTTGTAGGGACCCTGTGAATGGTGTTGGTTTTGAGTCCTTTCCTGAGATTTCACGTTCTGTTCGCTCCCTGAGTCTTATAGGCTCCCTCTAGGATGAAATGCTACAGTTCAGGGACAATTACTATATAACGAAAGTCCACTTTTATTTTTATTAATATGGCAACATTGGCTTTCAATTGATTAGTGTTTCCATGGTATAGGATTTCTCATCTTTTTACAGCTAATGTTTCTGCCTCAGAGCTTATGATGGTCTTCCTATTGGAAGGATGCATAAAGAAGCGCTGTTAGTTGACTGCTGACCTGAAAATCTTAAACGTTCCTTTGGAATACCCACACATAAATACATAACGCATATTGTTCTGCCTCGGTCTACATCGACTCTCACGCTATTTATTTTCTTTTTACTCTCATGATTTCTACTTCTTTAACTTTCTGTCATGTTAAATGAGTTAATCACCATTGTATTCCATTTTTATTAATTTTTAAATTATATGCATGTCTGTGTGTAAATAAGGGCACTTTTGTGCCTATGTGTACATTGGCCTGTGGAGACCAGAGGTAACAAACGCCTTGGAGCTGGAATTACGTGAGGCTGTGAGCTGTATGAAATGCATACTAGAACTGAACTCGGGTCCTCTGCAGGAGCAGCACATTTTACTCTGCTGGTATTCTGCTAGTGTGTTTGAAAACATAAACACAAAGCCTGGGTCAAAACTGGTCTCGCTGAACATAGCGGACAATGAGGACTACTGAGACCTCAAGAACAATGGCAACGGGTTTTTGATTCTACTGGACCTAGTGGTTTTGTGGGAGCCTAGGCAGTTTCGTGGATGCTCACCTTACTAGACCTGGATGGAGGTGGGTGGTCCTTGGACTTCCCACAGGGCAGAGAACCCTGATTGCTTTTTGGGCTGACGAGGGAGGGGGGCTTGGTTGGGGGAGGGGGAGGGAAAGGGGAGGCGGCGGTGGGGAAGAGACAGAAATGTTTAATAAATAAATAAATAAATTAAAAAAAAAAAAAAAAAAAAAAAAAAGAAAACATAAACACAGAGTCTGGGCTTGAAAGTGAAAAAGCACTTGCTCCGTGACATCACTAGCACGTGACTACTTTCAGCAGGCAGGCTTTCCTGCTTCCTAACCTGAGGCAGCTTGGATTAGTTGGGCAGGGTTGGCTCCTGCTCTTTGTACCTGAGTTCTGCCCTTTGCACAGTATTTTAAAACAGTCTTTCCTCAGCTTCACAGACTTCATCACCCCAAACTGCACGGTTCTTTTGTTGATTTTCCAGAGTTTTAGTACTGGTGGCAAACAGGCATAAAAGGAGGGGAAAGCATCAAAAACCACTGGAATTTCAATTACAACTTATTTCCAAGCACATGTGGAATTAAATGTGCTCTCTGTGAAGAAGGAAGAGCATGATAGTCATCTCACAGCGTTTACTTATTTTAAAATGTGTTAGACACAATCAATATACAAATATATTTATGTACACAGACCACCCTCCTTATTTGTAGATCCTCTATCAGTGGATTCAACCAAAGACAGATAGGAAGTATTTGTGGAGGAATGTTTTATACTTCTTTAATTTATTTTATATCCCAGCAGCAGTTTCCCCTCCCTCCCTCCTATTCCCCTTCTGTTCCCACCCTTCCAGTCCACTCCTCCATTTTCATTTAGGGAAGGACAGGTCTCCCATGAGCATTAACAGAACATGACATATCAAGTTGCAATAAGACTAAGCACCTCCCCTGTTGCGGCGTAGATTAATGCAGACAAATTGTAATGAATATATACACAGCTTTAATGGAAAAATCAAACTCACAAAACCAAGGTTCCAGCGGAGGACAGGAAACAGAAACGCTCGCCCGAGGCAAGCCCGTCCCAATGGGCTGGCTTAACCCTACATCTTCCCCTTTTTGTCTGAATAAGACAGAACTAAACCAAATACAACTATAAACAATAATAACAAATAATAAACAATATTGAAAACAAAAGTTTTGCTTGACATTCTATCTCAAGGAGTCTAAATAATGTAGAGAGTAATTACAATTATAGAATCTTCAACTCCATCAAAGATCTGAGAAGGGAATAAATATTACTTAACAAATGAGAGATATTCAAAATGTGCCACAAATGACAGAGACAACTGACTACCTGGGCAATCACCCAAAGTCTTGTTTGTAATGTTGAGTCAACCAACTTTGGCTAAGGCCTAACATAACTGACATACCATTATCAAATGCAAGGAACTTTCTTAGAATTATCCTACCCTGGCTTGGCAAGATAAGACATTCCTGTTTCATATCTTTGTCAGTAGTTGAGGTATGGGCTTTTCTTAACCCAAAGGCCAGTTCTGCCAAGAATATAAGCTCCCAGTGGAGTGTCTTTGGTGCTCAACATTCTCTCGGGAGTAGAGTGGTGTTGCCAGGAGTAATTGTGTCTCATTGGCACAGAATTCTAGGTTAGATTAAAGGCCATTTTCTACAGCTCTTTAAAGAGGCTGAAGATTATACTATCTAGACTAAATATAATCTCTATGTATCTAGAAGACCTGATTAACCTAAAAATAAACATGACAGACATATAATTCTCAATACCTATCTAACTTGAAGACTAAGAGAATAAACAACTGTGCAAAATATGAAGACA
>NW_026068090.1:225212-249717 GCF_014885135.2 Alexandromys fortis
TATAATTATCCTCATTCTGTCCCATTTCATGGCTCCTGATCTGAGACAGAAACTCTGAGATATCTCTTATCAACAGGCTTGGAATTGAAGAGGGACTGAGCCATAGTCCAACTCCAAAACCAGCTCTACATATTTATAAAGAAGTGTTCAATAAAACATATATATATATATATATACTTACAGAATGTATAGAATTTTATTGTTGATCCTTACTGGGTCATAACTAGTTTCCATCCATCAGGAATTAAATATTCAGGGTCCCTTAAATTCTTTGAAGATCACTCCCCATGTATTAAGACTGGGCAAGGTGACATCAGTATGGGGAGTAGGGTCCCAAAAGCCAGCAAAAGAGTCAGAGACAGCCCCTGTTCCCACTGTTAGGAGTCCCACAAGAGGCCCACGCTACACAATTGTAACATATATACAGTCCCATACAGGTCAGTCCCTAGGTCAGTCCCATACAGGCTCTCTGGTTGTTGGTTCAGCTTCTGCGAACCCCTGTGAGCCCAGGTTAGTTGATTCTGTGAGTTCTCTTGTGGTGTTCTTGATTCCTCTGGCTCCTACAATTCTTTCTCCCCCTTCTGCAGGAGTCCTTGAGCTTCACCTAGTATTTAGCTGTGGGTCTGCATCTGCTTCCATCAGTTGCGGGATGAAGCCTCTCTGATGACAGTTGGGCTAGGCACGGATCTGATCACAGGAGATGGCCAGTACAGGTTATGTGTCTGCTATTGATAGGAGTCTTAGCTGAGGTCGTCCTTGTAGATTCCTGGGAGATTCCCTTCTACTAGGATTTTATCTGACCCCAAAATGCCTGGGGTTGGGGAATGTGGTTATGCTAGACAAATGCACACCTTTTATTCTTGTCATTATTCATTTATTATTTATTCACTAAACAATACAGTACAGAAATTGCTTGTACAATATTTACCTTGTATTAAGTGTTATCAATAATCCAGAGGCAATTGAAAATACACGAGATAGCATGTACAGGCAATATGCAAAGGCTAACCCATTTCTATGAGAGAGTTTGGTAGCCATAAGGAAATTTGAAATGAATCTTCCATAGTACCAAATATGGCTGCTAATTTTTGTCAACAAATAAACATAGGGGTTGGGGAGATGGATCAGGATATAAAGTTCTTGTGACGAAAAGGATGCATACTTGAGTCTGGGTCCACAGTGCCCATGTAAAAGCCAGCCTTGGTGAAGGACTTGAATGTCCCCTAAAAGAGCTCTGAAGTGCACAGCCTGACTTCCTCACTTTTCTGCCAGCAGGCTCCACCCCTGCAGGCACCACAGCCTCCTTCTCCAAAAACAAGTCAAGCAGACACAGGCGCCTCAAGGCTGGTCTGCAGATGTGAACCACATGGCTTATAGTCTGGGCTGCTTAGCGTGTACACCATCTAAGTATGTTTCAGTAGGGAAGAACAGCAGATGGCACAACTGGATATCAACATGTAGAAGATTACAAATAGATGCACAAAACTCAAGTCCAAATGGATCAAAAACCTCAATGTAAAACCAACCACACTGAACCTCATAGATGAGAAAGTGGGAAGTACACTTGAATGCATTGGACAGGAGACCACTTCCTATATATAACCCCAGCAGCACAGACACTGAAAGAAACAATTAATAAATGGGACCTCCTGAAGCTAAAAAGCTTCTGTAAAGCAAAGGACATGGTCAGCAAGACAAAACAACAGCCTACAGAATGGAAAAATATCTTCACTAACCCCACATCAGACAGAGGGCTGATCATACTTAGCCGTCAGAGAAATGCAAATTGAAACAACTCTGAGATTCCATCTTACACCTGTCAAAAACACTGATAAAAACTTATGCTGGAGAGGATGTCGGATAAGGGGAATGCTTTTCCATTGCTGGTAGGAATGCAAACTTATACAGTCGCTCTGAAAATCAGTATGGCAATTTCTCAGAAAATTAGGAAACAATCTACCTCAAGACACAGCAACACCTCTGTTGGGTATATACCCAAAAGATGCAAAATTGACTGAGATATCTGTCAGGTGACCTGTCCCGTCCACCAGTTCCAAACACCACTCCATAGATAACCATGGATTCCAAAACCTGAGTTCTGAATTTTTGGGCCAAATTCACTTATGTTTTGTAAACAGGACACGAATTACCTGCTCCTGGATTTGCTTGGGCTTGGTCTTCACTCTATAGATGATGGGGTTCCACATAGGTGGGGCCAGAACGCAGACCAGGATGTGGGTATGAGGTGGAGTGCGGCACCCAAACCTCTGAGTGCAAGTCGTGAAGATCCCAGACCCGTAAATCAAATGGTAGGGATTCTCAGGGACATCAGGGGCAAGGCTTTTGTACTTATGGATTCTCAAGATTTTATTACTAGTCAAAGACAGACCCGTGTCACACTATGTGAGCCCCTTAGGACCACGCCTATTTGGAGGGATCCAGGGCCAGTTTGTGACTCTGGTCTTTCACGTTGTCAGAGATCAGCTTCAGTTACGTGGGGACGCTATTGTGTAGGGTAGAGCCCGGCTAGGACAGGCCCTTCCCAGGAGCGTCCTTGCGACCCGTGATGTCAGAGGTCAGGCAGCAAAGAGAGAACGAGGGAGGAAACGGCCTGTTTTTAGCTTTTTATTGATTTCACGTCGTACATTCCGATCCCGCTCATCTCCTCGTCTCCTTGCTCCACCCTCTGCCCTTGCAACCTCCCTGCAAAACAAAATTTAAAATATAACAAAAACAAACAAACAACAACAAAGATAAAATAAAACAAATCTGGGAATGGAAGCTGTAGTGTGACCCGGTGAGTCACACAGTGCACCGTTCAGGCCATACATCTTTACTTGTAAGTGTGCATTGCAGCGAGTCATTGGTCTGGCTCGCAGCCTATGGCTTCTGCTACACCATCCACACTGGGTCCCTCCCTGGGGCTCCTCTTTCCTCTTGGGTATACTATCGTTGCCTTGTGTCATGGAGATCCCGTAGCCTTGGATCTGCATGCCCAGCCCCTTCACATATTCCAGCAGTTCATAGCTGAGGTGGGTGTTGGGTGGGCTAACTCATAGTCCTGGTTCTGGGCTGGGTTGGTCACCCTGCCAGCTTTCCCTCATTGTAAAAGACTAGGTTTTGCCAGCCTGGTGACACATATCTTTAACCCCAGCATTTGGAAAGCAGAGCAGACAGATCTCTGAGTTTAAAGCCAGCCTGGTCTGAGTTCAAAGCCAGCCTGCTCTATAGAGAAGTTCCAGGACAGTTAAACACAATTTTCCACATAAATAAAAAGCTGGTAGCATTTATTGGTTACCAGTAGTTCTCTCTCTCTCTCGCTCGCTCTCTCTCTGCGTGTATGTGTGTGTACATACATGACATGTATATGCATGCTAATATGCGAACAAAGGTCAGAGGAGGCTGTCAAGTGCCCTGCTCTATGACTTCCTGCCTTCCTGCCTTGTTCTTTGAGATGGGGGTCTCCCACTGACCCTGAAGCAGTTTGTCACCAACAAACCCAGGTGATTGACCTGCCTCTTTCCCCAACAGTGCTGGTGCTACAGGAACTATGGCTACTCTCAGCTTTTTTACACAAAGGCCTTCGTGCTTGCACAGCAAGTGCTCTCACCCGCTGAGCTATCTCTGCAGCCCCCAAAGTTTTTATCCTTCACGACAAGGATTGTGTTGAAGGGATATTCATCCTCAGAGTGAGTAAAGCAGATCTCTGCGGTCTAAAGAATAAAATATCCATTGCTCGTTAATAGGACATGCAAGCTCTGATTGTTCAAGACACAGTTGGATTTGCTTTGTTTTTAACAATTTATTTTATTTTGTTTACTTCTAATTTATGTGTTTTTCCTGAATGTAGGTCATGCATCACTGGTGCCCGTGAAGCCCAGGAGAGGGCATTGGATCCCCTGGAACTGGAGTTGTGAGCTGCCGTTTGGATGCTGGGCATTGAACCATGGTCTTCTGTGAGAACAAGTGTCATCAACCACTGAGCTGTCTCTCCAGCCCCCCCCCCACTCGTTTGTTTTCATTGTTTGTCTCCTTCGATTGCTTCACTTTCACTTTACCTGATGTTGCACCCAAGCATAGCTTTCTCTGCCTTTATCCTCCACTTACACAGCTTATGATAGACAGAAACCAGTAGAGACAGAGGACCCTGAGACCAGCTGTCTTAGTTAGGGCTTCTATTGCTGTGAAGAGACCCCATGACCACAGCAATTCTTATAATGGAAAACGTTGGGGTGACTTACAGTGTCAGGGGTTTAGTACATTATCATCATGGCAGGACATGGTGCTAGAGAAAGAGCTGGAAGTTCTACATTTTGACCCAACGGCAACAGGAAGTGAACTGCCTCACTGGGTGTAGCTTGTACATGTGACTTCTTGGGGAACAATGCCTGAGAATAGCATGGGTGGCTATCCTGCGGCAAAACCCTGAAGACTCTGACACACTTGGCAAGAACCTGTGGACAGTTTTCTGCATAATTCTGAGAATGGACCAGAATTATTTGTTTTAACAAATAAGACTTGCCTGAAGATTAGAGTGTAGAACTAAGCCACCAGAGGCCAGGCAGTGGTGGCTCACACCTTTAATCCCAGGATTTGGGAAGCAGAGGCAGGCAGATCTCTGTGAGTTCAAGGCTACCCTGGGCTACACCAGATTGGTGCAGTCTCAAAGAGAAACAGAACCAGGTGGTTAACTCACACCTTTAATCCCAGTACAAGGAAGTCACACGCCTTTAATCCCAGCACTAAGGAGGTAGAGACAGGAAGGGTTATGACTGGGCAGAGAGAGGAACATAAGGCAGAGGGGACAGGAGCTCAGTGTAGTCTGGAGATGCAGTCAGAGGAGGCAGTCTGAGGATGTAGTCTAAGGATGCAGTCTGAGGATGCAGTCTGAGGATGTAGTCTGAGGATGCAGTCAGTCTGAGGATGCAGTCTGAGGATGTAGTCTGAGGATGCAGTCTGAGGATGTAGTCTGGAGATGCAGACAGTCTGAGGATGCAGTCTGAGGATGTAGTCTGAGGATGCAGTCAGTCTGAGGATGCAGTCTGAAAATGTAGTCAGAGGATGCAGTCAGTCTGAGGACGCAGTCAAGGAACTTGTCGATTCCTTCCAAAACTTCAGATTTATTTCTATGTAACCACTTTTAGTACATTTTTCTTATTCATTAACTTTCTTCCTGTTCAAACTAGAATCGTGTTAAAAATATCCCATGTTGGTTGTTTTAGTCTTTCATTTTTCCTGGTCATTTTCTATTGTGTTAGTTTCTAAAAAGAACCGTTGAGCTTAGTCAATTTTCTCCGTTTTTTGTTTTTATTTTATTAATATCTGCATCTTTGCTATTTATTATCATCTACTGTGTTTGGATTTGGTTTTATGTCTTTTTTCTAATTTTGGGAGATGGATAATTAATTTATTTCAATAGATGCAGTTAAGTCTATAAATTCTGACACTCCATAAGCCTCTCTGTGTTTTATTTTATTATAATTTGACACAAAAAATAAAATAAAAAAGAATTTGTGCTACACAACCCTAGAAACGTGTGTGCAACATGTTGTCATTGCTTTTGCTATACAAGCTTTTGATTTCACTTTGTCAGTCACAGCTGAGATACCTACTACAGAGAGAAGACTTCCCCCATCACCCCTCTCTGTGTGAGCCAGAGGGGATGTTGTTAACAACATACACTGGATCTGATTCAGCCACTAAAGTCTTTGATGTTTCGAGCATGACCATGAACTCGGGCTTCTTCAGAGCAGCGCATCCTGCAGCCAGCCTAACACATCTGTCGTGGTAGCTCGTGAAAGTTCCGTGTCACATATGTGCAAGCTGCTCCGGGAAGGATGATCTTAGCCACATAATTTTTAAAGAAACGTTATTAAATGGATGATAGTAGGAGTTAATGGGAGCATTCGAGGAACAGGGAATGAAGCAGAATCAAAGAAACCCTCGGTTCCCTCATTCAATAATAACTGTGCAATACCCGCAAGAAGTTAAGGGAGATGAATGTAAGGACAAGGGACAAGCAGACAGAGTAAAGGCGTAATGTATTGACATAGCTTTGGCTGGTGAGTCGGTCATAAGAACGCAGACCCTCACAAACGTAAATAGTAACGACAGAAAACAAAACTGTCTCTCACTTTGCATGACTATGACCACATGGGCTGTCAAGTGAGCACGCTGCTCTACCTGTAGGTGAGCCTAGTTAGAAAAGTTCGCTTGTAGCTTGCAAAATCGCTTATGCTTCTGATGGCAGAGATTAAAATCCTCAAGCAGCAGCGGTTGAGAGGGGAAAGGTTTCAGAAGCTCTGCTTTAAGTCTCCCATGACACTCTTATTAAAGAATGGTCTTCTTGCTTTAGTAGACGGGGTGGGAGCATACCCAGAAAGGTCACAACGAGTGGGGGAACACTGGCAGATAATCAGTGTGCTCCTATTCATGAGCTAGACCCCCTAGCCGTGAGACCCCTGTGAAAGCAGGGGTGACCAGTGGGGATGTGTTAATCAGGCGAATCCCTGACATTCAGGAGACTGCTTGAGGATTTTTACGTGACCCCCAAATATTTAAATTCTTCAGCGAATCAAGCATATATTGGAATCAGCAAGAAATTATTTTTAAAACAGTTGTTTAGTATATGTACAATTAGAAAACAGAATTTGACAAGATTGACCCCTTGATCAGGAACCATTGCTGAGAAGGAGAGCCAGGCTGTTGTTTTGTTTTGTGGAAATTGTTGTTGTATTCAGGGATAAGCCCCCAATCCTAAATAGTCAGCCAAAATATATGCAAGTAAGGGCAATACTTACTGGACTCCGATATATGTAAATATATTTTATATGCAAACACACATGCGCACACCTCTGCTCCACTCCTTCAGCTCCATGCCCTCCTCAGCAAACGCCCCTCCCAGATCACCTGTCTCATAGATTCTGTTGGGTTTGGTGCCGCTGCTGTTTTCTGTTCTCCATTTTCAATAAACACGATCTGGGCACTGTTGTATGAAGTGGACTACTTCTATTATAATGGAAATCAGCAGGCACCAACCTTATCATTAATCCACTCAGCAATATAAAAATGAATTTGCTAATATTTTTGCGTGTTCCTTAAGAACCTCGTACGTGTATTTTGATCAAACACACCGTTTCAAAGACCCACCCCCACCTCCTTAACCCCACCGACTTTACGTTAATCTTTTTCTTTTAAATTAATAACTCATCAGCTCTAATTTGTACTTTCCATAAAATTCAGGGAGTGGGGCCACAATTCCCCTCTTTACATATCACAAAATAATGCTAATCAGAGACATCCATGAAAGGATTTGTCCAGGAGATCACCAACCTCACGGACTAATCATCTCTGGAAACACTATTACAGACACCCAAAGGTGTGCCCCATCAACCTCCCAGCCGTTTTTGTTGGTGATTGATGATGATGTTTTGTGGCTGACGGTTTGAGAGGTAGTCCTGGCTGACCGGAACTCACAGAGATCTTCCCGCCTCTGCCTGCGCCTCCTGAATGATGGGATTAAAGGTGTGCACCACCACACCTGGCCCTCCTACAATAGCCACAGGCAAAATTAGCCTTCACAAGTGCACCCTTCAGTGACCCCACACTCACACACACCCTAGTGAGCAGAGAAAACCCAAACACATAACAACAGAGATTGTTAAGTGGTTTCTGTTAGGGTTTTTTTTTTTTTATAACTAAGTGAAGAAACAGCAAGTTTGTTGACAGAATGTGTCAATGTGAGATGACCTGAATAAGAATGGCTTCTATAGGCCTGTATTTGAATGTTCAGTCCCCAAGGAGTTAGTTGAGCTAAAGAGGATTAGGGGAATTAGGAGGTGTGACCTTAAGTGTATCACTAGGGGTAAACTCTGAGGTTTCAAAAACCCTTGCCAAGATCTCTCTCTCTCTCTTCCTCCCTCCTTCCTTCCCTCTTTCCCTCCCTCCCTCTCTGCTTCCTCCTCCCTCCCCCTTCTCTCTCGCTCTCTCTCCTTCCCTCTCCCTCCCTTCTTCTCTCTCTCTCTCTCTCTCTCTCTCTCTCTCTCTCTCTCTCTCTCTCTCTCTCTCAGGATCAGGATGTAGCTCCCAGCTATTTTTCCAGTATCATCCTTGCCATGCCTGCCACCTTGCTTCTCACCATGATGATAATGGACCAAAGCTCTGAAACTGTAAGTCAGCCCCCAGTTAAATGCTTTCTTTCACAAGAGTTGCCTTGGTCATATCATCTCTTCACTGCAACAGAACAGTGACTGTGACACACAGCAATGCAAAATCGCCAGCAAGAGACCAGAACCAAAATAACCACACTCCTGCAGTTGAGACTTACCCCCAGAACCACAGTCATTCTCAGACATAAGCTTTAGCAATGACAGAGCCTCTCAGTCTCTGCACAGCTCCCTTGGAGCCAGCATTCGAGCCTGCAGATTAGTTAAGTAAACTGCATTTCTACCTGGGCTCATTCCAGTGTTCACCTCTGCCCAAAAAGAACTGACACATAGACATGATGGTGTTGGACCCTAGCGTCCAATCACTAAGGAGGAGAAGTCGCCCCAGGAGACCATCTCTCATATCACAGCTGATGTAAAAGCATGAGGATTTTATTAATTCTGTCATGACAGGGTCTTCCAGCAGTCAGGAGGCTAGAAGACCCTGAATTCTGGTACAGGTTATTTTTAAAGGGAAAAACCACAGAAGGAAGGAGTGTCTGGGGGTTGTTCTTTAACTATTATGATTGGCTTATTCAAAAGGGCTATTACCAATAATTGGCTGGGGAGTGGTTGCCAGATCAGATGAAGTAAGGGAAAACATCTGAGGGTCACTTTGCCCCTTCCCAGGGCCTAAGTCAAAACAGCAGTCACTGAGTCAACACCTAAGGGTTATCTTGCTCCTATTCAATAGCTGAGTTCTATTTGGAGAACATTCACAAGGACTCAGGGAGATGATGGAATGTTCCCAACTTGTGTGGGCAATTGTTAGGTCCTTGGTTCCCGGGGGGAAGGGGGAGCATTACTGCTGAGACTGAGAGTTGTCAGAAATGGCTTCAGAATTGTCTTAAAGTTCTGCAATGGTATGTGCCTGTGTTCCCAGCATATAAATACTTAAAACAAGGAAATCTATATCTAGTCTTAGTTCATATCATTAATTAAGAGAATGGAAAGTTGAGAGTGTAAATTATTATAATAGTGATTCTAAACACCAAAAACACCTGTGCCGTTTTCTAATGCTGCAGGGACAAATCTATAAAGCTGTATTTATGCTGTGTGTCTCTTGACTAAGGAACTCCTTGCAGGACAAATATTCCCAAATCACTAACCACCCTAAAACTCCTCAAAGGGTTGTCCTTGGATGGACGGATGGACGGACTAGCAGCTGCACTTGAGGAGAACTCGGGGGAAACACAAATCTGAGCCCCAAGCCTCTGAACAGAAACGGGAAACCGTGGAGCCCAGGAACTGTTGAAAAGCCTCTGGATGACTCTGGTGCACCTTTGCCTTCTCAGTCAGACCTCACTTCCCCACCGAGGGCACACAAAGGAACACAACCACCTTAGCCACACAGCAAAGGTAACTGGCAAAACATTTTGCATAAAGAGTGGACCACAACCCAGCCTGGGCTAGCAAGCACATTTGGCCAAGATGGCTTCTTTGTTTGATCACTGACATTCACATAACTGTTCCTTATTCCTTTTGTGGGAGCTGAACTTCACAATGGATCCTTGTCTGGATAACTACCCTTTATAGAAAAAAAGTTTCTCCCACTGGTGAGACATAGACCAAGGTAGACCCACCCAGGAAGAGGAGGCTGGGACCTCCCACACTCTCCCTTCCCAGGTATCCCCAGGGCATCTCCACATGCTGGGAAGACTGTCTCTAACCGGCCATTTGAGTTTCTGCTCTCCGCCGCTCTCTTGTCCTGCCAGAGCTGGCATAGCACAAGACAGTCTGATGCAGCATTTGGGGAGAGCTTGCCAAGGCAAATTCTGGGAGAGCAACCTATAATGTGGAAGGGAAATGGGAGCAAGAGCCCCTGGCATTGCAGGACTAGAAAGATCCATATGAGAAGCCATATTTCCAGCAGCCAGGTGGACAGGAGGCAACATGGGAGCCTGTGTCCCAGAATCCTCTGGAGGCTCGTATGTGAGGAAGACTGTCTCCTGACACCCACTCAGCGTCGGATGGCAAGAGAATCTCCCCCACGCATCTGATGAGATAAAACACGCTTTGGGAACACATGCTTTGTGAGCTACAGACTCCCGCCCGGAAGCAGTTATGAGTACACACAGGAATGTATTAGCAGAGTAGCATGCAGGCTTCTGGGAAAGTTCTGCCCCTGCTGATCCACCTAGGAAGGACTCGACGGGAATGGCAGGGATGGAACTGGCCTGCCTGCCCAGAACAGTCTCCTTACATGCTGTCTGCTCCATCAGGGAAGGCTCGGTGCCAGAACAGGCTGCAAGGAAATATGGTGTGAGTGCCTATGGAAGCAGGGACCTCAGCCTGCCAACCACCAGAGTGTAGAGGCAGCCATGGCCCCAGCAGGGCTCACTCCCAGGAGTGGTGGAGAGCCTGTGCCAGGAAGAAAGGATGAAAAGCAAGAAAGGAGCAGTTTGCTGCTCTACTCATGGCTCACCTGTGAGCGCCCTTGGGAACCCCCTGTGGGCTGGGTTTGGCGCTCACAACGCTCTGCCGCAGGTGAGAAAGGTGGTATGCCTGCCAATTTTGCCACTTGAGAGCCCAAGTGCTGAGAATGAATTCCTCCTGCTTCTGACTCCTCCCTCTGTTCCAGAATTACCACCAACATACAGCCACGTGCTATATAACAACTTTTTATTCAGCACCAGACCACATATACAACAGTGGTCCCATGAGACTGTAGGAGCTAACACCCCGATGCCTAGTGCATCGTGGACTAGCACAGCCCCTCACGCGATAGCACAGCCCTTACTCGTACACGATCCTGGGCTAATGCAACAGCTGTGGACTGGATAAAGTATAACACATGCACTCACATCCATTCGTAATTGTAATAACCAGGTATGTGGCACCGGGAGGACCCTGGAGGACTGCCAGGAATAGTGACAGAATCTCCTCACATGCAGCCTGCTCTGCCAGGGAAGGCTCGGTGCCAGAACAGGCCGCAGGGAAATTAGCTGTGGCAGGAACTGGCCAAGGAAAGCAGGGACCTCAGCCCCCAGCAGCCAGAGTGTAGAGGCAGCCATGGCCCCAGCAGGGCTCAGCTCCCAGGAGGGGTGCAAGGAGCTTGTACCAGGTAGAGAGGAGGAGGCTTCCATATTAAATATAATACACTTTTTGTCATGTCTGTATTCACGTGTGTGGGTATGGTGTGAGTGCCACAGCGTTGTATAGCGGTCAGAGGACAGCCTGAGGAGTCAGTCTTTGTCTTCCAGCTTGTTAGAGACAAGATCTCTTGTTTGCTACGTGCACTGGGCTAGCCAGCCCAGGAGCTTTCAGAAATTGTTCTGCCTTCACCTCGCATCCAAGGCTTCTCCGGAGCACTGGAATTACAGACATGCTCTTCAGGGGACCTCTTATAAGAGAAATGAACAACTCAGTGCTGCCCCGCAGAAGCCCATGTGTTCCCATGTCTCTAGGCTGTATAGTTTTCTCCAGTGCCTGACTTAATAGCATGTTCTGTTCAGCATAGCCTTGGAGCAGTAGCAGATAAAGCTGGGCATTGCAGGTTGTACCACCTAAGCTTTCACAAGTACACTACGATGTTCACACAACGGTAAAACCCCCAAAACGAAATTTCTCAGTATAGAGCCCATGGCTAAGCAAGTCAAGCCTGTACCACACAGATGACACGTGCAGTTCACAGTGGAGGCAGGAGTTGCCACGGCCACCGTGAGATGGTCTGAGGATGACAGAGATGCCTTAGAGACAGAGTCCCATGGAGATGGCATCCCACACACTGCTGGCCTGCACATTTGAAAGAGAAGTGGAAACCACTCAGAAAACAGCAACTTTCTGAAGAGCCAAGGATGATGGGAAGAGGGGCTCTTTCGTTATCTTGCTCCCACAGATAGGAACACCATAGAGTAACGAAGGACAAATGAACTCTGGACTCTTAACCTTTTTTTTTTTAATTAAAAACTTGCTTTTTGATCACAAGATAGGTCATAAGGCCAAAATGCCAAGCCCTATGTCCAGACCAAGTTAAAACTAGTCAGGTTCAAAAATGGCTACACAAACGAGAAAGGAAAGTGTGAGAAAGAAAAACCTCATCCCTGCATGAGTGCCCTTTGCAAATCCTCCCAGTCAGTTCTAATGCCAGGCTGGCTGTCAGAGCAAAAAGGCTGTAATTAACCCTGATTCAGGATATCGCCCAGCTGAACTGTGGGTAAGGCCTGACACGGTGTTTATACCAGTGTTCCGGTTACCCTGACTCCTCGATGCAGCCTGCAGGCCTCTGATGGGTAACTAAATGAGAAGGCCGAAGGCCGGGCAACTCTGTCTTCATACTGTGTCTGTCTGCTTTGCTGTCTGAACGTCTGAGCCAGATCCTCCTCAACACTGCACTTAGAGAGACATTGATCATTTAAAATGTTTTTTTTTTCCCAAGCTGGGAATGGTGACACACCCATTTAATCCCAGCACTCAGGGCACAGAGGCAAGCAGATCTCTTGAGTTCAAGGTCAGCCTGGTCTACAGGTAGAACTCCAGGACAGCCAGAGCTACACAGAGAGACCCTGTCTTGTAGGAGGAAAAGAAGTTTTTTTTTTTTTTTTTTTTTTTTTCCAAAACTGCGATTCAGAGCTAACTTGTCTGCTTCCCACTGCAGCCTGGTGAGCTTCTTCTACCCGGCCCTTGTACTTCTCAGCAACCGAAGGACCGACAGCCCCTCAGGTTGATCCACACAAACCGAGAAGCAGAGATATTTGTACAAGACAATAAGGAGCTCAGTAGCTCCCAGTTTCCAGTGCTATGGGTAAGCTTACAAATCCCAAGACCGGAATGCTTGTGCACAAGAAGAAAGTTCCGCTGTGCCCATGAACGACGGGAAATTAGCAAGCCTTAGCCTGCCCCACCTCCAGATCAATAAAAGCTTGCTTCTCTTGACCAAGGAGCAGCCTGCTCACTGCCTCCAGTGAGCTGAAGCCAGGCAACTGGAGCTGAAAGTTCAAGAAAGAAGCCTTTCTCCTTAAAACGTGCCTGAGCCTCATTCCCGCTATTCTTACGGCCCAACACCGTCCCCTTTTTCCGCACACTCTGAATAGGCCCTTCATCTGCCAGTACCTGAGTCTTGAAATACCCAGCCTCCAAAACTGTGAGAAGTTAATGGTAAGCCACCCCAAGCAGAGCGGATGAGGTACCACCCTCAAGGGGACATCACCACTCCCCACCCAATCTGTCAGAAGTGCAGGCATCGCAGTCAGAGGGTCCACAGTGCGGTGGACGTCAGGATTAGGATGAGCTGCTCGCAGACAAGAAGCACCATTGCTTCCTAGACAGAAAGGACAAGGACACGGGATGGAGGGGGGCGCACGGGACAGCGGTGGAGCCTTCCCTGCGCTATGGAGAACAGAAAGAAGCGTGGCAGTGACGAGCAGGTGTGGTTGTCCAGAGAACTTAGCCGGCCTTCTGTCAGAGCCACGCCCATCCCAAGCAGGCCTGGATTCTCCAACAGGGTTAACAACGCCAAATACAGGCTCTAACCCCTTGGGTTGGGGGGGGTATTAGGGGTTAGGGTTTTGTTTATTTTGTGAGGGGGTGGGAGAGAGGAGGGTAGTTTGGTTGTTTTGCTTTTGTTTTTGTTTGCTTATTGATGCAGGATCTCCTGGTGTCAAACTTGCTGGGTCAAGGAGGACCTTGATGGGTCTGCCTCCACCTCTGGGGCTTGTATTACAAGCATGTGTTAATATGATCCTTTAACATCCTAATTTTAAGTTTCCCTTGGTAAGGAGAAGAGAAAGATTAGTCGAATTTAAACTAGAACACAAGCAGAGCGTTGAGAACCGCAGCCTGTTGCCAGGTAGTAAAGTTATAAAGAAGGGAGGCGCCCAAGCAAGTTCGCCCAAGACCTTTCCCTGCAGCTCCATCAGCCCCAGGCTGGCTACAAGTTTGCTGCGTTTATTTTTAAAACCTGAGTGAGAAGAATCGGGATCAATGTTTTGTCGTGGAGACACTGAGGTCCCCCACACCGCCTGCACTGGCAGCTGCTAAACAAGGAGCCTTCCCGGAGCCAGCGCTCCCCGTGTCTCGCAGCCTCGCTCGCCCTGCTGGCTCGTTTCGTGGACTCGGGCGCCCTCTCGCGGTCGCACGCACCGGCCTAAGGAGCCCGGGTCCCCTGGCGGATCCTCATGGCTCATGGCCCGCTGCCGCCCTCAAGCCTGCCGCCTCCCCCGGGTCTCGTCAGCTCGCGGGAAGCCCGTGTTTACGAGATCGCCGGGCTCCCGCGGGCCGCAGCGTGGACGGCCAGCCCGCGATGCTAACGAGCCCCAGCGGAGCGCAGCCGAGGCCCGGCCTTGGCAACCGTGCAGCCGCCCGCCAGCTCCCGGAGCCACCAGAGCGGAGCCAGCAGCGGGCCCTCCTCCACCCCCCATTAGGGGGACAGAGAGACCTAAACTAGAGTTCATTGTGCCTCAGGCCCCATCCCCAGATCCGCCCTTCATCCTAGCCCACCCAAAGTCTTGGCTGTCGAACCCTAGCCCCTGGTCCAGTGACATTCCCAGTGACCAGAGGTCAAGGGGAGAAGGGGGGAAGTGATCACTGGGTCTCAGTCTGGGATGTGTGGATGTTCCACTTATACTGCAAACTGAAAGGGCTAACCTCGGGACAAGATCCACACATCTGGAGGGGAGATCAGTCATGGCTCCAGCCCAGAGGAGGTTTGCATGTATTAAAAGCCAATACTTATTGCTGTGCTCCAGAAATTATGTAGAATTATATTGGTTTCCTCACTTAGTCCTGATAACATTATGATAGGCCCTGTTGTTCACACACATGTTCCCATTTCGCAGAAGGAAACTAAGCCCACATGGCGACACTGAGACTCACAGTGACAGACCGCAAGCAAAACAAAAGCCCTGTGAGCTTGGCACACACTGGTAATTCCAGCACTCAGGAGGTAGGAGCAAGACGATGTAAAATTCAAGGCCATCTTCCACTACACAGCCAGTTAGAGTAGCCTGGGCTATGGGAGACCCTGTATCAGAAATTTTAAGGAATAAAAAAAGGAAAAGGCAAAGAAAGCCTTGTGTTTTCCCAATTGTCTTCTAGGAGACAAACACACCGGTGCTACAAACAGAAAGGGCCCCGGCCCTGAGTTTGAGAACCACTGTATGCTCTCCCGCAGCTTTCAGGGCTGGAGGGCTGACAATTTCTGTTAATGAGTTGGAGTCTCTCAGAGGGGGAAAGGTGTTTCTCTTGGTTCAATTCTTTGAAAAGATACTAGCGTCCTGTGACAGTTTCACGGAGTACACCCTGGGACACACCTCAAATGCTTGCCATGCTCAAGAATACCATCCTGGGCCTTGTGGGACGTCCCCTCGTAGTGTGGGGTAGTGACAGCTTCCTCGGACCACACCCTATGTCCTAAGCACCATCCTACATGCTAGCCTATTATTCCTCCAAGCTCCCAGATTACTTTGAGGGAAGGGAAACCGCTAAGAGCTGAGGGTGAAATGCAATAATACAAAGTTGCAGCGGGGGCAAAGAATCCGTGGTCTGCTTTTGCCGTTCTCCCATCAGAATCACTCTCCGCGGTCTGCTTTTGTCCTTCTCCCATTTTGCAGAATGAAACCGCTGTGCACAGCAATGAAGTCACTTTTTCTTTTTTAGGTCAGAGTCACACTGCTAGTGAGTGGGCCAGCGGTGTGAACTCAGGCCAGACCCGTGCTGATAAGTGTGTCGGCGTCTACACTGCCTCTCCACCACACTTGCAGGGGAAATCTCAAGGCTGAGTCCTCTCTGTACAGCTAGTTTTATGGTTCTCTTCTCCCTCTAGGGCTCCCTCCTCTGTCTGTCCATCACAGCCACTCCATATGTGAATAAATATCACTCCAAGGATGAAGAAATGGGGACAAGATTTGAGTTTAAACAACACTTGATTGGATCCTGGCACCACTGTTTGCCAGCAGGGTGGTTTGCGAGAACTAATTTAACCACCACCCCCAGTAGAAAAGTGACCTCATTGCCTATGAGAACTATGTGGGCTAAGGTCGTGTTTACAAAACACTTGGACAGGGCCCAATCCTTTATAAGAACTCAACAAACCCTGTCTGACTTCAGTTCCTCTGGGAACCCTCCGCCCCACATCTAGATGAGGATGGAGTGCCTCTGCTAAGGGATTTGGACCACCTCAGCCACCCCACCCTTGACCTTGAAACTATGGCCTTATGTATCTGAATCCCCTTAAAATCTGTCTCCAAGGGCAGCCGTGTTCACTGCTGCAGCCTACAGCACCAGCCTTGGCACACAGTAGGAGCCGCTTGAGCTGGTGGGTCAAGGGCTGGATCGTAGTGACTGCAAAGATGGCTGGAATTAACTGTTGAGATCCCAACACGCAGAGGACCAGCTCCAGCTTTCCCCATGAACTCACTTAACACAACTACCCTATGAGGTGCATGCTAATATTTTCTGATTTGGGGAAGCAGAGGCACAGGAATAATGGAGAAAGGCTATGTGCACAGTGTGACTTTAGAGTCTGCAGACGGCTGCCTGTTTCCCGTCACATGGCTGCTGAGGTGGCCAAACAGTACTAAAGTACATAGAGTATCCACACAGCCCTGCTTCTCCCTAAGCCATCTGTGCAGTGAGGGGCAGGCCTGGTTAGGACAGGCCCTTGACTGTCTGAAAGCCTAGGAAATCGGGGGAGAATAGGGAAGGACTGGTGCCCAGGGAGACCTAAAAACAGCACAGTCACTAGGTCAACCCAGCCTGGAGCAGAGAACTCAGGGGTTTGTCTAACGTCATCTTGTCCTCCTGCCAACTCTGTGACTGTTGGTCTGGAGAACAAAGTCCTGAGAAACCTGGGCCTGCACCAGACATACACATGGGTCAGTGTTGACTAACAGACCTGCCTGTTGATTGACAGAGCCATTCAAACTGCAGTACATTGGACACTAAAAATTGCTCTGTGTCTTTAAGTGGGAAGGAGGCAGGGCCCAGGGGTCACACCTGAGGAAGTGAGAGAAGCAGCCATGGTACTCATTAAAAGTTTAGCCAGGCAAGAAAAGTGGGTACCTGGGGGCAGATGGGGCTCCTGGGGTTCAGGCCTCAGCTGGACCAGGCATTAGGTCCAGGCTGCAGTAATTGGGCTCCAGGTGTCCTGCTGAGTCTGCATCCTCAGAGGCACCTAAAGGAGCCACCAAGGTCCAGCTCATTGTGGCCTAATTAGTGGCAAATCGCTTGGCAGCCTGAGGGACTCACAATGAGCTCAGAGGGAGAAAAGTTTGAGTACCTGTAATCTTCTCCCATGGCACCCACAACTTTCTCTTCTGAAGCCAAAACTTTCCCCAACCCTGAGGGACACCAGGTCCCTGTTGATCCCCAGGTTTCTCCACGTTGCTCAGGCCCAGGCGTGAGCCCCAGCCACTGTCTGGCCATCTGAGGCGCTGCTGGCTCCTCAGGGCCTCAGGTTGCCCTCAACTTGGTGAGAGATGCCCTGACCCTGTCCCCACCCTGTCCTGGGACACAAGATCAGGAACTATGGCACTGAAATGGCCCCTCCATTCCCAGGGCCGGTCACAAATGCCCCATTTCCTTCTCACAGCAGCCACGGGCGGGAGCGAAGGTGATGTAAAGATGATGCCAGGGTCAAGCAGCCATGTTTCAGAAGCAGACATCTTACATCATGCAATCTATGTGCCCTGGAAGATCTCCAGGGGGTGGATGTTCTCACCCCGACTTAGACAAAAATAAGCCAAGACCCAGAGACTTCCCAACTGCCCACCATGTCTAACTGCCCCTGTGGGGAGCAGTGGCTCTAGACTGAGCCCCCCACTCTACTGCTGCTGTGCAAATACACACAATATGGATTTAGCTTCTCTGATCTCTGTTTCTTTATACACAGGAGGGGATTTTAAGCAATCTATGCATAACATTATTAGGTTGAAGGCAGTGTCTATGACACCTGTCACAGGTACAGCCCTGGGTAATTTTTCTTTTTACTGTGGTTTATACCACAGTATTTTAATGGAATACGGGGTCACAGAATTTAGTGCTAATAATTCTGAAAGTAATTTTTCTCCCTTAGCCCATGTCAGGTTGAGCAGCAGGTTCCAAGTTTTGAGTCTACTGCAGGCTTACTGCGCCCTCTTCAGGCAGGCGTAGAGTCTGATGACTGGGAAGTGAGTCCAGCATGGCCCATGCTGGGATAGGGGATGGAGAGACAGGCGGGGCATCCCTGTGGAATGTCACAATCTGCCCGTGCTCAGCCTCAGCATCCCTGCTCCTTAGCATTATTGTGAGAACAGAGTTGAGAGATGTGGGTGAGCGTGTCCTGTGCGTTCTAGAACTGAAGAGAATTATCCTGTACTGTCTCCCACACAAGGCAGCTATGGTCCCGAAGGCTGGGACTCCTGTCTGGAGGTCCCAGGCCCAGAGTGAAGTCCAGGGCTTTCCTGCCCAGAGAGTGTAGGAGCAGATTGGCAGGAAGGGACAGATTTTCCTTAGCACTTTCACATCACTTTACCCTGCTGACACCGCTGCACCACACACGTCACCACGAGCACGCACAGCACACGTCACCATGAGCATGCACGGCACACGTCACCATAAGCATGCACAGCACACGCCACCATGAGCACGCATGGCACACGTCACCATGAGCATGCACAGCGCACGCCACCATGAGCATGCACGGCACACGTCACCATGAGCATGCACAGCACACCTCACCATTACTATGCATGCACGGCACACATCACCATGAGCACACACGGCACATGTCACTGTGAACATGCACGGCACACCTCACCATGAGCACACACGGCACATGTCACCGTGAACATGCACGGCACACCTCACCATGAGCATGCACAGCACACCTCACCATGAGCATGCACAGCACACGTCACCATGAGCACGCACAGCACACATCACCATGAGCACACACAGCACACGGCACCATGAGCACACACGGCACACCTCACCATGAGCACACACAGCACACGGCACCATGAGCATGCACGGCACACGTATGAGTGAGTATACACAGCACACCTCACCATGAGCAATGGAGCCCATGCAGAGCAGAGAAAGGCAGAACTGGGGACACACAGAGGCTGATGGATGCCTCTCCTACATCCATCCTGAACAAAAGCGAAGAGCTTGCTATGTGTGCCCCACAGCCCTTCCTTCTGGCAGCCTCATGTGCCTCACGCTGTCTCTGAAGGAGAAAACCCTCATGCTTTCTCAGTCTTTGAAGCAAGGATAAGATCAATTGCCCCAATCTACATGATAGGCATTCACGACGGGACCATAACTGAGGACAGAGGACTTGGGCCTCTGTTCCTGATGGACCTGTGTCCAGGAGATGGCAGATAAGAGCTGGGCCTAGAGCCTTCTAAGGACCCCTGAGTTTTCAGTGGGCTCCTGCTTCCATTGACTTTTCCGGCCTCCTTGTGAGTCCTCGCCAGAACCAAACCTGCAGGAGGAGTGGGAACGTGGGAGGAAGGAGGGAGGTTAGGGTCCTGGTGGGCGAGTGCCCTAGTCACCCTGCTTGATGCTGTGACAAACCCCTAACAGCGGCTGCAACGGTGTGAAGACTATTTGGTTGCAGAAGGCAGCGTTCAGTCTGGTGGGAAAGGCTTAGAGGGGGAGCGCAGACTGGTGGCAGGAGCTTGCAGTTACCACTTCTCACATCTTGGTGGAGTAGGAAGCAAACAGCACAGGAGTAGGCAGGACTTCCAAAGATCTAACCCTAGTGGCCTGTGTCCACCAGGTAGGCCCCGGGTTCTTCCAAAACAGCTACCACTCGGTGATAAAGCAATAAATCCAGGATCCCGTAAGGCCCTTTGCATTCAAACAGTATGAGAGAAAATGACCAAAGGTGGCCCTAAGTCCCCTGGAGAAGACTGGCTGGAACTCAGAGAAGCCATAGCACCCAACACAGGTAAGCATGGAAACCAACCTTGATGGGGCTTAGAGTCAAATGGTCTAATCCCAGCTCTGCTGTTTCCTGGTCATGCGGCCATGGGGGCGGGGAGCCTTCACCTGCCTCCTCTTCTGTGAGTCAGGGTCAGGGTTGTTCTAAGACTAGTTACAGTCTCAGATATTGTTTATAGACTCCACGTTGTCTGTGTCTGCGCTAGGGGACCTCAATTGACCCTGCACACAGCTGTATGCTACACCTCGTCTAGGGGGCTCAGTAAATACGGCAGAAAGAACAAAGGAAGAAGAGGGGGACAGAGGAGGGCTGAAGTTGGTCTTGATGCTGTGCTCATTCATCAGAAGAGCAATCTGAGTCTCAAAGTGGGGGGTAGGAAAGGAGATTAACTTCCAAGACTGCTCAGAACCAGAACAGAATCCAGGTCCCCCACTCCAGGCCTTGACACTGGGATGGAGAGAGCCCTGTAGAGGGTGTATAAAGATGTACAAGAGAAGTCTAGCGCTAAGGGGGCTCTAAACCAGCCCGGCCACGCTCAAACATCCCAGACACAGTCCCTGCAGTGTAGACCAGGGGAAGCAGTTGCCTTCTGGTGTGTGGCACTTGGGTTCGTTTCTGAGAAGTGCAGCCTGTGACTGAGTGAGGGGAGTTATGGCTGCTGAGGAAGATCCAAGCAGAGGCCAGAGGTCTACTGGTGCACGGATCCTGGGGTATCCAGACTGGATTGGAAAGGACAGGCAGCAACAGAAGCTTCACCCAGAGATCAAAAGGCCCACAGCCAAATAATCTTGCAGCCTGGGAGGAACCAGAATTCAATAGCTGGGGCTGCTGGGTTTAGGCCCAGGCTCAGGTGACCTCTCACCTGTCCCCACACACTGCAGCTATACCACACCATTTTTCAAAGTCCCTTCTACTTAAAGCCTGAGGTCTTCAGGCATGATGCCTAGTTGGGGCGGGGGGAGTACTCAGCCCAAAGCACCCTGTGAGGGAAGAGTTTCCATCCTTTCTGTGTGCATGAGACCCACAGGGGGCAGGACTCTAGAGTGCACCCATCTAGTCCAGTAAAGTGCCCTCCGTCCAGCCTGTGCCCAAGTGGGGTGCTCTAGAAGGAGTGGCCACATCAGAGCCAGGCCTGATGGAGTCCAGTGAGTCCTCACTAACACCCAGTTAGTCCAGCCAAGGGTGAGCTCTCCGGCCGGTCTGTCACAGCTGGGAGAGGTCTGAGGATCATTGCTTTACAAAGGCCTGTGAGACTCAAGTGGCCTGCAGCTTCTAGGGTTTAAGTGGTGAGGTTAGAACACTGGGGAGGACAAATCAGGGGCTGGCAGCTGAGTGGCTCGTTCTTGACGAGGCACTGTTGGCCTTTCTCCTGGTAAATGTCACAGCTTTGTAGATAGATATATTTTTATACCTATCCTTTGGTTTAAGTCAGGGTCTCACATGCAGCTCTGACTCCTCTTTGTAGACTAGGCTGGCTTTGAACTCACTGAGATCCACTCACCTCACCTACTGAGTACTGCGACTAAAGGCATGGCCAGAATATCCTTGGGGTAAAGAGGAGGAATGGTAGACCAAGATGTTTACAATCATTTCCTATGATTCCACAGCCTATATGGGACAAGATTTGAGGAAAGCCCTTCTCTTGGACTGTTTGCCTACTGTCTGAAAGGTTTCCTTTATTCCTTCCCTGAAGACAGAGACAAGGCTGGAGGAAACAGCAGATCCAGCAAAGGGATCAGCATCCATTTTTAAGACTGTACCCAGCAACAGTGGAGGTGTAAGTTTGAGAGAACACGGTGAGCAAAAGGAGGACCTTGTGTAAGAGTTTCAGCTCTAATGGAAAGGTATCCTGACAGTTGGGAGCCAAGGAACAACACAAAGTTTGGCTAAGCATAGCAGCCTACAGCCCTGCTCCAGGGAAAGTTTCCCCAATGTAACTTCTCTGCTCTGGATAGGAAGGGAGGGTTTCACCAGCAAAGTTGCTACAGCCCTGCTCCACTAGGGGAAGGTTCCCCAGAGAAAGTGCTGCAGTTCTGCTTCCCTCAAACTTGAGCAAGAGTCATTACAGCTGGGTTCCTCTCCGCCAAAAATGTCACATGACACAGCAATCCTTGCTCAGGAGATTGGTTGGGAAGGAAGAATCCAGGAGGGTGGCTGCTGTTAGGGTGAGAAGCAGCAGCAAACTGAATAGGGTACAGAGCTTATATAGGGTTTCTCGGGGCAGTGGGAGCTTTCCAAGGTGATTTGGAATCGGATTTTTGCAGCCTGATTCTGGGGCAAGCTCAGGGAATGGTGGGATTTCGCACACAAGGACCTCAGAGATTGGTGGGATTCTGTGCTCAGGGTTTGGAGGGATTCTACACCTGACTCTGGAGTAAACTCAGGGATTGGTGGGATCTCAAGCCCTGGTCCTGGGGTCAAGTCAAGGTCAAGTCAGGGTGTTTTTCCTTGGCCCTTTTCACCTTACACCTTGTACAAAGAAGAATCTGCCCACCATCCAGGAGACAGAAAGTCTGTCCTGTGCCTCTGCAACTAGGGTGGGCACCAGAGACTGGAGAGCCAGGGGACACACTCTGACCTCGCTTTGTGGCTACTCAGACTGTCTGCTCAGAGCCTCGGTTCTCATCTGCAGAGAGGGGCAATGAATTAGCTGAGGACCATGAACGAGCCTTCTTATCCACAGTGTGGCCAGGCTCACAGAAACTATGGCCTAATCAAATCCAGGAGGGCTACTGAGTAGATAAAGTAAAGGACAAGAGTGAGTTCAGATACCCAGAGCCAATGTTTTTGGTTTTGGTTTTTAAAGCATGGTTGTACACATCTGTAACCTTCGGACTAGGGGGTGGAGACAGGTGAGCCTCAGACTAGTGACAACAGTGAGCCCCAGCTTCCAGAGACCCTGGGTTAGAACAATATAGAAAGCCAGCAGACAGCAGCTTCTGGCCTCTGAATGTTCACACATTGGAGTATAGTGTATGCATTTACACACACACACACACACACAAAGAAATCTCAGTTGTTTTGGTTTATTTTCCATGCAATCTAGGAAGGGAAATCCATGAAGCTACCCACTCTAACACCCTTTTTTTAAGAAGAGAGAGAGAGCCAGGCTTAATAACACATGCCTTTAATCCCAGCAATTAGGAGGCAGAGGCATGCAGATCTCTGAGTTCAAGGCCAGCCTGTTCTACAAACAAGTTCCAGGACAGTCAGTGCTGTTACACAGAGAAACCTTGTCAAAAAAAAAAAAAAAAACACAAAAGGGAAGGTGCTGAAGGAGCTGCAGGTTGCATTTCTGCCACCCCAGTTCCTGGTCGCCTGGCTAGCTTATGCCCCGAAATAACAACACACAAATTGTATTCTTTTAAACACTGTTTGGCCCATTATATCTAGCCTCTTCTTGGCTAACTCTTGCACCTGGACTAGCCCATTTCTAATAATGTATGTAGCACCCCAAGGTGTGCTTACCAGGAAGATTCTAGCCTATGTCCATCCTGGGTCGGAGTTCATCGTCTGCCCCAGAGAGAGGAGCATGGCCTCTGAGCTCACTTCCTCTTCCTCCCAGCATTCTGTTCTGTTTACTCCACCCACCTATGTTTTAACCTATGAGGGCCAAGCAGTTTATTTATTAATTAACCAATGACCTTCCTCCATCATTTCCCCTTTTTCTGTTTAAACAAAAAAAAAGAAGGCTTTAACTTTAACATAACAAAATTACATATAACAAAACAGTTATCAAGTAAAAATTACAATATTTAAATCTATTTTATCTTTATCATAACTAAGGAAAACTATAACTATAACTAACTATTCTTCAACTCCATCAAAGACTCCAGAAAGATACAATATTACCTAAGCAAGCAAGAAATAAGCAACTTCCAAACTCTAGAAATGACAGAGACATCTCACTGCCTTGACAGTCACCCAAAGTTTCTCTGTACCGTTGGGGCATCCATCTTCAGCCGTCAGGCCCATAGTATCCAGCAGACATTTCCATGAAGCAGGAAATTTCAAAGTCAGTTCAGTCACTATCTGCTGTGTCCTGCAGAATGTCTCACAGACTCCTTCATGAATCAGGAACCCCGAAAGATCATATCACCTTTAGGCAAGTTCAGTAGTCCTCTCTCTGCGGGTTCTCTGTGTCCAGTTTATGCAATAGTCCAGGCAAGAGCAGTTTCTTGCCCAAATGGCTATCAAACTCCATAAGGATCCTCTTCGATGCCCATCTTCCTCTTGAAGTAGATTGGTGTTTCCAGGAGCAGACATGTCTCATTGTCATGAAAAACCCTAAGTTATTAAAACATTAAATGTCCTATTCTGTAGTCTTTGAAAGATATGAAGAATGTCTATCTAATTGAAATATATCTCTATATATCTAGAAAATCTAACTAACATGATTACAAGCTTTACTATTATTGATAATTATCCATTAACA
>NW_026068090.1:250815-312405 GCF_014885135.2 Alexandromys fortis
AACTTCAACTTTTAGCCTGCACATATTTTTAACACACTGTAAATCATTTAGAAATTTTCTTTGTATTTGAATCTCTCTTTACTGTATATCTCTCTTTTTCTTACCACATGAGCCTTTAAATTACTGAGCAATATCCGTAGGACTAAAGCCGTGGCTTTGACAGCTGGATTGAGCCCATTCCTTAGCTTTCCAGCCTCATGGCGGAGGTACTGGCTGTAGCCGTCTTTATTGCCACAAGTCTGAGGTGTTTCAAGGTCCCTGCCAGCAAGTAAGCTGCAGCATTATGTTCACAGACAACACTCAAGTCCTCTCTCTGTAGTCGGCCTTTCTGCCTCAAAGAGTCAGAGTTTGCACTGGCAGGATGGCCCACAAAGCCAGCATTTTAAAACAACACAGGTTTTTTCCTGCTACTGCTGAAACAAACAAGCATTCAGACAGCTTTTATCAACACCATTTAAGTGTTTTGTGGCAGGACCTCTTAAGAGCTGCAGGGTTTTGCAGCTGAAGCTGAATCGGGAAGCCTCTCTTAGATGAGAGCGCTTGCTTGCCTCTAGCAAGCAGAGCAGACCCAAGAAATTGCTGCTACCAAGAAAACATGCTTTACTCTATTGTTTCCCAAGCTTTCTCAGACTTTCTGTGGATTCAAATAGCCACGTCTGGGTGCCATTCTGTTGAAGGAGCTGCAGGTTGCATTTCTGCCACCCCAGTTCCTGGTCACCTGGCTAGCTTATGCCCCGAAATAACAACACACAAATTGTATTCTTTTAAACACTGCTTGGCCCATTATATCTAGCCTCTTCTTGGCTAACTCTCGCACCTGAACTAGCCCATTTCTAATAATGTGTGTAGCACCCAAAGGTGTGCTTACCGGGAAGATTCTAGCCTATGTCCATCCTGGGTCGGAGTTCATTGCATCTGCCCCGGAGAGGGGAGCATGGCCTCTGAGCTCACTTCCTCTTCCTCCCAGCATTCTGTTCTGTTTACTCCACCCACCTATGTTTTAACCTATGAGGGCCAAGCAGTTTATTTATTAATTAACCAATGACCTTCCTCCATGGGGGGGGGGAGGGTGACTAGCCAAGGACTTCCAGCCAGAGTGTTGCACACTCAAGAGTCTAGATGCCCAGCTCCTTGTGGCTGCTGTCAGTGCCTCCTGGAGTCACAGGTTCTATTTTTCTGGGCTGGGGCTTGAGAGGTGCAGATGTAAGAGAGACACATGTTCAGAAGTCACTGGTGAACTCTACACAGAGCACAGATGATTCTCTTGAGACAGATATTGTTGGAAACAGGATAAAGCTCTTTGTGCTAAGTACTGACATTTTGACTTCAGACTCCATCTTACCTGTAGGGTGAAACAAAAATCACACTCCTGAGCCGTAGGAGAGCTGAGAACTTTCCAATAGCTGACCCACTTCCTCCTTAAACAAGAAAAATGGCCTGTTACTCATCTTTAGCTCTCTAAAAATATCACAGCTGCTCCTAACAACAGAAGGAGCAAAGGAATCTGATTAGCTAGACTGGGAAGCTCCATTCTATGATGTTGACAATGATGGAGATGTGATTGGACTTTGCTTTTGGCCACCAACCAGCTCCCAAATAAAGACACAAAAACTTATTAATTATAAATGCTCAGCCTTAGTTTGGCTTATCCCAGTAACTCTTGTAACTTAACTGTTTTTTTTATCTATGTTTTGCCTTGGTACATTCTATCTTTTTTATTATTATTCTGTATATCTTACTTTCCTGCTTCCTCCATGTCTGCCTGGCTTCCCTTGTAATCTCCCTGGTGTCTCTTTTTCTTTCCTTCCCAAGCCTAAGTTTCCCTTACCACTTACTCTCACTGCCCAGAAGTCCTACCTATACCTCCTCCATCACTATTTGCCATTCAGCTCTTTGTTAGACCAATCGGGTTTCTTAGGCAGGCAAGGTAAAACAGCAACACATCTTTGCATTAACTATGCAATACATCTTTGCATAGGTAAATAAATATTCCACATTTCCCCTTTTCGTCTTAATAAGAAGAAAGTTTTTAGCTTTAACATAGTTAAACTATACACAATAAGAACAATTACAAAGTAAGAATTACATTTACAATATCCAGTCCATTATATTTGGCAAACTTAGAGAAAATACTTCATTGTCTATTCTATCTTGGTGAGTCCAAAATTGTATACCTAACTTACCTTCTATCCAAACCTGTATCATCAACCCAAAATCATCTTTTTAGACCTCAAAACACTGAGTCCAAGAACACATCAGAACCGTCATCCACTATGATCAAGTCAGCTTCATCCCACAGATGCAGGGATGGTTCAACATACGAAAATCTGTCAACATAACTCACCATATAAACAAATGAAAAATAAAAGCTATATGATCATCTCATTAGATGCCAAAAAAACTTTCGACAAAATACAACATCCCTTCATGATAAAGGTCTTGGAGAGAGCACGGATACAAGGAACATACCTAAACATAATAAAGGCAATATACAGCAAGCCAATGGCCAACATCAAACTAAATGGAGAGAAACTCCCAGCAATCCCACTGAAATCAGGAACAAGACAAGGTTGTCCACTCTCTCCATACCTATTCAATATAGTTCTTGAGGTCCTAACTAGAGCAATAAGACACCAAAAGGAGATCAAGGGGTTACAAATTGGAAAAGAAGAAGTCAAACTCTCACTGTTTGCTGATGATATGATAGTTTACATAAATGATTCCAAAAAGTCTACCAAGGAACTTCTACAACTCATAAACACTTTCAGCAATGTAACAGGATAGAAGATTAACTCAAAAAAATCAGTAGCCCTCCTGTACACAAATGTTTTATCAGAGAAACAACCCCCTTCACAATAGCCACAAATAGCATAAAATATCTCGGAGTAATGCTAACTAAACAAGTGGAAGATTGTATGACAAGAACTTTAAATCTTTGAAGAAAGAAATTGAAGAAGACACCAGAAAGTGGAAAGACCTCCCATGCTCTTGGGTAGGCAGGATTAATATAGTAAAAATGGCAATCTTACAAAAAGCAGTCTACAGATTCAACACAATGCCCATCAAAATCCTAGCAAAATTCTTCAAAGACCTCAAAAGAACGGTATTCAACTTCATTTGGGAAAAAAAAAAAACAGGATAGCCAAAACAATCCTGTACAATAAAAGAACTTCTAGAGGCATCACAATCCCTGACTTCAAACTCTACTACAGAGCTACAGTACTGAAAACAGCCTGGTACTGGCATAAAAACAGACAGCAGATTGCTCTTTGGGCTGACGAGGGAGGGGGACTTGATTGGGGGAGGGAGAGGGAAATGGGAGGCAGTGGCAGGGAAGAGACAGAAATCTTTAATAAATAAATGAATAAAATTAAAAAAAGAACAGACAGCAGGACCAAAGGAACCGAATAGAAGACCTGAATATCAATCCATACATCTTCGAACACCTGATCTTTGATAAAAAAGCAAAAAATATCAAATGGAAAAAAAGAAAGCATATTTAACAAGTGGTGCTGGCATAACTGTATATCAACATGCAGAAGAATGAAAATAGACCCATATCTATCACTGTGCACAAAACTCAAGTCCAAATGGATCAAAGACCTCAACATAAAGCCAGCCACACTGAACTTTATAGAAGAGAAAGTGGGAAGTACACTTGAAGGCATTAGCACAGGGAACCACTTCCTAAATATGACCCAACAGCAAGGACACTGAGAGAAACAATTAATAAATGGATCTCCCGAAACTAAAAAGCTTCTGTAAATCAAAGGACACAGTCAACAAGACAAAACGACAGCCTACAGAATGGGAAAAGATCTTCACTAACCCTACATCTGACAGAGGTCTGATCACCAAAATATACAAAGAACTCAAGAAATTGGACACCAAAAGATCACATATTCCAATAGAAAAATGGAGTACAGACCTAAACAGAGGACTCTAAATAGAGGAATCTAAAATGGCTGAAAGACACTTAAGGAAATGTTCAACATCCTTAGTCATCCGAGAAATGCAAATCAAAACAACTCTGAGATTCCATCTTATACCTGTAAGAATGGCCAAAATCAAAACACTGATGACAACTTATGCTGGAGAGGTTGTGGGGTAACGGGAACACTTCTGCATTGCTGGTGGGAATGCAAGCTGGTACAACCCCTTTGGATGTCAGTGTGGTGATTTCTCAGAAAATTAGGAAACAGTCATCCTCATGATCCAGTAATACCACTTTTGGGTATATATCTAAAGGATGCTCAATCGTGTCACAAAGACATGTGCTCAACTATGTTCATAGCAGCATTGTTTGCCATAGCCAGAACCTGGAAACAACTTAAATGCCCCTCAACCAAAGAATGGATAAGAAAAATGTGGTACATTTATACAATGGAGTACTGCACTGCAGGAAAAAAAATGACATCTTAAATTTTGCAGGAAAATGGATGGAGCTAAAAAACATCATTTTGAGTGAGGTAACCTAGACACAGAAAGACAATTATCACATGTACTCACTCATAAGTGGTTTTTAAACATAAAGCAAAGAGAACCAGCCTACAAATCACAATCCCAGAGAACCTACACAACAATGTGGACCCTAAGAGAGACATACATAGATCTAATCTACATGGGAAGTAGAAAAAGACAAGATCTCCTGAGTAAATTGGGAGCATGGGGACCTTGAGAGAGGGTTGAAGGGGAGGGGAAAGACAGGGAAGGAAGCAGAGAAAAATGTAGAGCTCAATAAAAATCAATTTAAAAAGCATTTTCCTAGATAAATAACCTAAGCTTTTATATTTCTCAACCCCATAAACTTTACATCTCATGTAAATTTCTTTCTGAATTTGGTAACAAGTACAACTATAGCTCTAACTATCTCTTCTCCAGCCCCATTGGAGCCCTGAGACGGACGCAATCTTACCCGAGTAAACAGGAAAGGCAGAGCAAGTGTTTTCCAAAACCATAGACAAGGGTAGTTTCTTGCTCAAATGGCTAGCTTTGCCACAATGAAATTGAACTTCATATGGAGATTTTTTGAAGCCCTTCATCCTTTTATGAAGTAAATCGCTGCTGCCAGGAGCAGACATGTCTCATGTCATGAAAAGCCTTAGGTTATTAAGCATTGTAAGTGCCATACTCTGTAGGTCTCTAAAGACAGATCACCTATCTATCTAAAAGGTATCTGTTTACCCTTAAAAACATACCTAACATAACTACAAGTTTGATTGTTATAGGTGACTATTAACCTACATCTCTTAATTATCCTAAACAGATTGTAATAATAGCATTCAATGACTAGAATTTTATATTACATTCTTAAATGAGCTACATAGGTACAATATCTTAAATAAGAGTAGAAACATATATACAGTATAACAAAAATAACCTTAAATTTGTATCACTATACAAAAGTCCATATCAATGTAAAACATTGGAGATGAATACTTATCTTTTTATCCTCTATCTCCACTAAATGATGACAAACATCCATAACCTACCAAATGGCCAAAAACCACCCGCCCCATCTCTTGGCACTGTGGGCACTGTGCTCCCTAGACTCTTCATCTGATCATCTGTTTTACCTTGGGACTTTTTACCTTTCTTTCATCCTGTATGTCTTACTTTCCCGTTTCCTCCAATGTCTGCCTGGCTGGCCCCTAGCATCTCCCTGGTATCTCTTTTTCTATCTCCCTCAAGCCTAAATTTCTCCTTCCACTTACTATCCCTGCCCAGAAGTCATGCCTGTACCTCCTCCATCGCTTTTTGTCATTCAGCTTTTTATTAGATCAATCAGGTGCCTTGGGGGGCAAGATAAAACAGCAACATATCTTTGCATAGTTAAACAAATGTGATACATCTTTACAGACTTGAACAAATATTTCCCAACAGAAATACATATGGAAAGTCCCTAATCTTTGAATCCTAATTGGTGGGAAAATGTAACTGTAACTTGGCACAGATGGTTGTAGATTTTGTGCTTAAATACTCGGTAAGATGAACCTTCTGGGACACAGTCAGCTCCCGAATGTGTGCTGTTGTCCCTGACTAGTCAGTTTCTGTTTGTGCTGCCCCATTATTGAATCTTGCTTTTTGTAACACCTTGTGTCTACACGGGTTGATTTGAAGCCTCAGACCACGACAATGTCAAGGACTTCCATGAGACCTCGTCTCCCCAAAGCCTCCCATCTACTCTGCCTGCCACAGCCATTCCTCCCATTCCTCTACACACCAATTCCACAAAACCCCTCCTTCTGAAAGACACAGACACTGTGACCAAGGCAAGCAGGGCAGCTTCCAGAGCTGGTGATGCCCACTCTGGTGAGGCTTGGGAAGAAAAGGCCAGTCAGACAGAGGGGTAGGCACCTCATGAGTCAGGTGAGAAGGGTTGAGAGGTTCAGGGGGGCTGGGGAGAGGAGAGTCTTGAATGCAAGGTGAGAGTCTAGACTTGGCGAGTTTGATGGTGACAGCCTCAGTGGGCTTTGCTTAGGTGATGAGGGGCTGGAGGAGGTGAAGAGGCTGGAAGGGCTGACCTAGAATGGAGATGACCTAAAATGAAGGCTCTAATAGCTCGCCAGAGAGGACGCTGGAGATAAGACCAGCAGCACCTGGTACATGGAGAGGCCCAAAGGACCTAGCACAGCCATGGTGAACTTCCAAGAAAGATGATGGAAAAGAAAAGTTGACAGGCATGAGGTGGGTCGAAGGAGCAGGCCCACAGGTGACCCTGTTGCCTTTGAGATGCCTGGACCCACTTTCTGTGCCCCTTCTTGGTGAACTGCCATGCAGACCTGGCCACTGACCTCAGGACCTGCTCTCTGCCCTCTACACTCTGCAGCCTCAGAATCTCACTATCTCATTGGACATTGCAGGAGGATACCCCAGTCTGAGAGAGGATGGCCAGCTTGCCCGAGGAAGCTGTCTGAACCAAAGAAGAGGCATAACTGGGGGTTGTGTGTTCAAAGGGCCCTTGAGTGAACAACATCTTTCTGTCTGAATGTTCGCTCAGTAACTATGGGCAGCTGTTTCCTACAACAAGGCTTGAGGCTCACCTCCCCCAGGAAGCCCGCATAGGCTGACCACAACCTTAGCAGAGGTAGGTCCCATTCTTCTCAGCTGCTTCCCTAGAGTCCATGACTTTAGACCTCGACAAGATGGGACACAGCTTTGGACCCCACCATGACCATCACACATGTGACCCCAGAGCAAGGTTTCTCACTAACACACATGTACACCCACATGTGACCCCAGAGCAAGGCTTCTCACTAACACACATGTACACCCACATGTGACCCCAGAGCAAGGCTTCTCACTAACACACATGTACACCCACATGTGACCCCAGAGCAAGGCTTCTCATTAACACACACACGTGCACCTGCATGTGACCCCAGAGCAAGGCTTCCCACTAACACACACACGTGCACCTGCATGTGACCCCAGAGCAAGGCTTCTCACTAACACACATGTACACCCACATGTGACCCCAGAGCAAGGCTTCCCACTAACACACACACATGCACCTGCATGTGACCCCAGAGCAAGGCTTCCCACTAACACACACACGTACAGCCGCATGTGACACCAAAGCAAGGCTCCTCACCAACCCTCTCCTGCTTCTTCCACGCTCCACATATAAAGGCTTCAGTAAGCGGTGCAATGGCCTCACAAAATAAATGCCCAGGTCCTAACCCCTGGAGCCTATGAATGTGATCATATAGGAAAAGGGTATTTTGCAGATGAAGTTGAATGAAGGATCTTTGGGTGAGATCCTACTATTATTCAGATGGAGCCTGAATCCAATGACAAATGTCTGTATAAAACAAAAGGAGAAAAAAAGGCTTGTGGATCTGGGCAGAGGTTGAAGTCCTGGGCCGCAGGACACAGGGAAGGGTCGTGTGAGATGTACCTTGCCTGAAAGAGGGGATCCTTCCTCTTAGTAAGCCTCACCCCTGAGCCTGGGTGGTGGCCATTGAGTAGTGTGTGGAGTCCCTGACAGGTCCTGCAAGGCCCTCCAGCCCTCTGGCTACCCACTCACCACACCCCACTGCCTCCCCACCCCATCACTGCTGAAGCACACTCAAGCCCTGGGCTCCAAGCCACACAGTCTTGTTTGGTTTCTGCCTTCCTATTCCTTCACCCTCATCCATGGCTTCTGGATGGCTTCTCACAGCCCCACGCCCATGAACATCGGTATCCTCGTGTGAAGTCTCAACCCCAAAACTCTCCTCCCAGCCTGTGTGTTGCTTCCCAACATCTCCAGCCTGGCTCGGGGGTCTGCTCCTCTGTGGGCTTTTCCTTTCCCGGACCCAAAGAGAAGCAAGGCAAAGGATGGTTGGAGGGAAGCAGGTTTGGGCCAAATGACCCTCGTAGCACCACCACAGGTCCGCAGAGTATCACCTAAAAGCCCTAGATACGCCACCACTAATACGAGGTGATAAGATCCCACCTCAGCAGGACCCGCCACTCCCCATCCTCCTGCTCACAGGGTCTCCCTTTCCCATAAATCCCACAGGAGCCCCCAATCCTTCCACACCCTCCCACCACCACCATATACGCACAAATCACCACACCCAATAAAAGTCGCCTTTCCTTGGTTTCCTGGCTCCTCATTCCTGACAGTTAGGTCCTGCCTGCTGTACTAATCAACACCCTGAAGCCCCCTCCTTGCCCCTCCCCTGGCAGAGTCACCCAGGCAATCAGCTAGGGCTGAGTTGGGGGCATAAGGTCTGAGTTCATCCTGACTCTCTTGGGTCTCTAGTTCCAGAACAGGGACATGGAACAGCACAGACCTCAGAAAGGGCCTGAATGCCAGGTGACCAGTTGGTTTCTCAGAGCTCCTAGGAGACCATGGGTCAGGCAGACAGCTCTTGTTCTGCCCATAGACTGAGCTGACGCCTGAGCCCCCAGGGGAAGGAGGAGGCGTACATTTAAAGACACTCGGGGAAGCCAGCTGGCTCTCTCTGCTCCTGCCTGTCTGTGCTGGCATGAGGATCAGCTCCAGGGTAAGTGTGGAGAGTAGAGGGGCTGGGAAGATGAGGAGGCGTGGGAGATGTGTGTGGCAGTGACTTAGACTCACCCCTGCTACCCCTCCCAGGGTCCCCATCACACCACTACCCCAGCCCACTCTGCTGCCTCCTTAGCCTCACCCCCAGGCCCAGGTCTTCTCAGAAGGAAATTGTTTTCTGTGTCCCTCTTCTTAGAGACTGGGTCTCATCCATCCCCCTTCCCATCATCCTTTTCCTTTCTGCGCTGTAATTTCTTCTGTAGGAGGACATCCAGGTACCTCTTTTGAGGCTGATGACAGGGATGGGGACTATGGCTTTGGAGTTCCATCCATCTCTGGCCTGATTCCCAAGTTTCAGCTTTATGGAAGCTCACCTAAACTTATTTTGACTCAGACTTTGGTTCTCTATTAGAAATCCAGACCCCTGAGCTCAGCCTCACAGCCCCATGCCCACCAGCTCAGCATCCCTGGTCTTTGGGTGGTGCCTCCCCCTCAGATTTTGTCCCTAGAGTTGAACTAGAGAGCATAATTCAGAGCAGAACACCTTGGGTCTTCTCAGCTAGACCCTAAGCAATTTGGGCACTGAAGTCACGTCTAAGGCATATATGAAGCCTGAAGCCTGAGTGAGTGACCAGCAGAGTGACTGGGATACAACAAATGTCAAAAAATAGAGTATTAGTAATAAATAGATAAAGAATAGATAAAGGGCCATGTCCTTTGCTGTCAGACCTAAACCAACATGGTACATGCTAGAGAACACGCGCTACACCGAAAACGCGTGGTAAAATATAGGGTGTTTTTCCCCTCTTAGTTTTTAACATGATTCTGGGAATTCTAGTTTATTAAATATATATATGTAAATTTCAGCTGTTAAAATCAGGGTGGGGGTCAAGTAATTCTGCTCGAAATGCCCAAGAGAATCTCCTGAAAACACTTTAACAAGAGTGTACAGAACTGTGTAGCCTCAGTGAAGCACACATGGACACACTCACAGCTCAGGAGATGCTCACTGTTTGGCTGCTATGTTCCGAGTGTGACCCAGCTGTCTGTATTTGCCCTCAGGAATACAAATGGAGACAGGATGTCTGTTCCCATGGCCCTGTACAAATCACACCTCACAACTGCTGAGATGCTCAACAAGACTTGAAAGCACAGGACATTGTAGTTTAGGGTTGGTGAGATGACTCAGGATAAAACCGCTTTTCTCACAAGCCTGATGCCTGAGTTCCATCCCTGGACCCCACAGTGTGAGGAGAGAACCAGCTCCTAAAAGATATCCTCTAACTCCTTCATGCATGCCAGGGCACACACACACACACACACCCCACAACACAACACACATCATACACACACAACACAACACACACCATACACACACAACACACACATCATATACACACCATACACATAATACACACACATTATATAAATACTCATCATACACACACGTGTGCACATACAATCACATACACACACCATACATACTAATTTTTTTAATTTTGGAAAAAAAAACACCACACTTTGTCACCAGACAGAAAGACAGAGTGTGGTCAAGATTTTGATTCTCCAGAGACTACTCTACAGGTTTAATGAAATCCCAATTTTTCAAATTACAACAAGGTAATTTTTGAAAATTAGCAAAGTGAAACTTTTTATCCCTTAAGTGGGGAAATTAAATAAGAATAATGAAAAACTTAAAAGCGCTTGTGAAAGTGTTGCATTAGGAACCTAACAATTCTATAGTGATCAAAATGGCTCTGGATCCTAACAACTCAGTGATATGAAGCAACCAGATTTAAAGGTTCAAAGGTATGATCCAAACATAAATTTCCAGCCGGGCAGTGGTGGCGCACACCTTTAATGCCAGCACTCGGGAGGCAGAGGCAGGTGGATCACTGTGAGTTTGAAGCCAGCCTGGTCTACAAGAGCTACTTTCAGGACAGGCTCCAAAGCTACAGAGAAAGCCTGTCAAAAAGAAAAATACATTTCCCTTGAAGAAATGAGATGAAAAGATGCTCAGAAAGCACAGACTAGACGTGGTGGTGCACATTTGCCATCACAGCTAGCTGCAAAAGATAATTAGGAAATTTCCTGAGCAGGCAAACCCACTAGCTCGGAAAGAACCTTAGCAACTGATCAGCAAATGTTTATGGGTGGACGGAGTTTCCACTGGCGCTAGTGAGAGTGTAATCGTGGTGGCTGTTGCTCCACATGCTGTGAACGCCCTAGGAACCACTAAGTTGTGCACTTGAAGTGAAGAAGTCCTGAAGCGAGTCATTTACAGTGAACATTTTGAAAATTGTGTGGTGCTGGTATGAGTACAAACGAGACAGCACTACATCAAAAATAACAATTAACAATAAAAAAAAAAAAACAACTAGAACACCTCAGGAAAAGAGAGATAAGTCAGTGTTTACAAGCACCTGCTGCTCTTCCAGAGGACCCGAGTTTAGTTCCCAGCACACATGTTGGGTAGCTCCAGCTCCAGGAGATCCAGCACCCTTATCTAGCCTCCTCAAGGACCTGTATACTTGACAGGTAATTGGAACAACAACCATGTTGCTATCTGGGTAAAACCAAGTTAGATTATCACAGGTCGTGAGCCAAATGTATTTCATGCTGGTCAGAACTCATAAACACTTGGTTGGAAAGATTGCTCAGTGGACGTCATGGTCTGAAAGAGCAATGTCTCCCATTTGAACACTTGGTCCCCTATTGGTGGCACCATTTGGGGAGATTATAAAACCTTTAAGAGGTAGAGCTTTGCTGGAAGATGCTATGTCACTGGGGAGTGGGCTTTGAGGGCCTATGTCCTCACTTTGCTTCCTGCTCCCTCTCTCTGCTTCCTGTGTGCTGGTGAGGAGGTGACTTCAGCTTCCTGCTCCAGCTGCCTGATGCCAAGCCTTCCACCACTGTGGCTCTGTCTGCAATTGAGAACTAGAATAAACTTTCTCTCAGAAGCCTCTCTCTCTTTTGCATGGTGTTTTAACACAGCAACAGAGATTAAGTACAAAAGTATAAAGTGTTTGCTGAACAAACATGAGAACCAAGACGGTTGGATCTCAGGTACACCAAAGTCAGAAAATATAGTCAAACAGTGAACAACCTGTCTCAGGAATTAGGTGAAAATTTGTACAGAAAGACACCTGGTGTTGACCTCCAGACACTCAGGCAAGCACACCAACACAAACATTCGGACACAAACATACGAAAAATAAAACTCATACACAAAGAATAACAGAATATATTCACTATCTGTTTGGCCTTTGAACAAGACAGTATTTTCTATGCTAAAAACAAAGGAACTAATTTACAAAAAAGATATATCAATGGAATTAATTTTATATGTGTAGACTTTTAGTCTTAGTAATAGCACAAAGTGAAAATGCTGACAAGATTAATAAACCATGTCTCAAAAATACATAATGACGAACATTTAAATTACTAGGAAATACCAAGTTCCTGATAGACAACAAAATCAACTAAACATGTCAGCTAAAAATGTCACTAACAGCCACCACTGAGTCAATGATGAAATCCATTCAACTTCTCTGGAAATCCACTTCATACATGAAAAAAGTGTGACTATCACTTGACCCACAGATTCTGTATGCAAAATCTGCTCCCATGATATATTAGAAATGCAAGAAATGACCTATAAAAAGATGTGTAGCTCATTAAATAATAAGCCTAAAAGGCTTCTTTCTTCTTCTAGAAATATTGGAGACTAATGAAAATCCAAATACCCAGTCTAGCCTGGTAAGGCTGGGGCAGGTTCTTGCAGAGCCTTTCAGGGACTGAAACCAGGCATCCCACCCCTCCTTCTCCCTGGAGCCACCCTGTGTCCTTGGGCATCATGTCAGGGTGGAGCAATGGCACCTACAATGAGTCCTACACCAGCTTCCTCCTGGTGGGCTTCCCAGGGATACAAGAAGCCAGAGCCCTCCTGGTGCTGCCCTTCCTCAGCCTCTACCTGGTGATCCTCTTCACCAATGCCCTGGTCATCCACACGGTGGCAGACCCTGCACCAGCCCATGTACCTGCTCACCGCCCTGCTCCTGGCTGTCAATGTCTGCACTGCCACCACCGTGCTGCCCGCCATGCTGTTCAGCTTCTCCACACGCTTCAACCGCATCTCCCTCCCTCGGTGCCTGGGACAGATGTTCTGCATCTACTTCTTCATTGTCTTTGACTGCAACATCCTCCTGGTCATGGCCCTGGATCGCTATGTGGCTATCTGCTACCCTCTCCGCTACCCAGAGATAGTGACAGGACAGCTACTGGCTGGCCTGGTAGGGTTGGCAGCCACCAGGAGCACATGCATCGTTGCTCCGGTGGTGGTGCTGGCCTCCCGAGTGCGCTTCTGCCGCTCAGATGTGATCCATCACTTTGCCTGTGAGCACATGGCCCTGATGAAGCTCTCCTGTGGGGACATCTCACTGAATAAGACCGTGGGACTCACTGTTCGCATCTTCAACAGAGTCCTGGATATGCTTCTGCTAGGAGCCTCCTATTCCCGCATCCTCCATGCCGTCTTCAAGATCTCATCAGGTGGAGCACGGTCTAAGGCCCTGAACACCTGTGGCTCCCACCTGCTGGTCATATTCACTGTCTACTCCTCCACCATGTCCTCATCCATCGTCTACCGCGTGGCCCGCGCTGCCTCCCAAGACACACACAACCTGCTCAGTGCTTTCTACCTGCTGCTCCCATGTCTGATCAACCCCATCATCTATGGGGCCAGAACCAAGGAAATCAGGCAGCACCTGGTGACTCTGCTCCAAAGGACTCAGCAACAGGTCTCCACTGAGAAGCCCCAGTCCCTGCCCTCACATAGAGAGCTTCCTGGCTGATTGTCCAGGATTTGTGGGCCTCAAAATCACTCTCACTATTTAGTGAAGGAGGGCGTTCGTGTGAGTGAGTCATCTCTGGTATATTTTGTTCATGGCTACCTGATCTTTTCATGACAAAGTTCTGTTCCATAGCCTCAGCTGTCTAGAACTCCTTGAGTTGCCCAGGATGACCTGGAACTCAAAGCAATTCTCCTTTCTTAGCTTGCCAAATGTTAGTGTTAGAGGCGTGAGCCACAGTGCCCAGTTTATCTGCATTCATCTTTGAGAATCTTATATCTGCTTCCGGAAAACACCTACCCATTCTGAACTACTACCAACAGAGCAAGAGTCCGTCCCTGGCTTGACATTCTCTCCCCGTCCCTCTGCATATGTTCCAGTCATTCATTCATTTGCACACCCATCAAATGTTTATTATGCATACATCATTGTAACTCAATGATATCAAAGAAAGAGAAAATTTTGTCCCTCTCCAGGAGATCCCCACGTCAGCAATCTATGGTGTGATAATATTCAGTGGTAGTTTCTGACATTCACTGCAGGTAGGAACGCCTCACAGAGAACCCGGTGGTTTGAATGAGAGCTCTGGAAAGGCAAGGCTAAGGAAAATGAAACCTATTCTAGGATAGAGTTGTAGACTCTGCTGTCTCCCTGATGTGGGTGATAGAGGGCTGTGGATGGGCAGGAGTGGCTACCATAGAAGACCTCATCTGTGATGGGAAGAAGTTTGAGCTTTTACTCCAAGCAATATTCACTGAAGAATCCAAAGCAAGGAGGTCCGTCTCCTACTGTGCACCATCACCGTGCTGCCGTGGGAGAGTGTCTGATGCAGTGGCCAAGCAAGCTCCTAGGAGGCTGTTACACTAGTGCGGAGCGGGGAGAGGAGACTGGGACGGCAAGTGGAAGAGTTGTAGTGAGGCCAGGAATGAGAGAGACCAGGTTGAGGAGAGCTACAGCCAGGTGTGGGAGAGACCAGGATGAGGAGAGCTACAGCCAGGCGTGGGAGAGACCAGGATGAGGAGAGCTACAGCCAGGCGTGAGAGAGACCAGGAGGGAAGCTGGGTTTGTATATCAAGGTCAGAAGCAGAAACAAGGTGAATGGCTTTACCAATGCAAGGGAAGAGGCTGTGACCAGACTGGAGCAGTCAATGGATCAGGGAGGACTGATGGATCCATCAGCTCAGCACTGTCCAAGTAGCTGATGAATGTTTCCACTTTGGTTGTTTCTTTCTCCAGGTCCTGGGAAGATGGCCCTGGCCTTCGATAGACTGGATATTTCGAGGAAAGGGATGAGGTGTGGCTCAGTGGTGGAGCACATCTTCAGCATGCCCAGGGCAGGGGTCTAGCTCAGAACGCATGCACACACACACACACACACAGAAAGAGAGGGGGGGGGGCTACGTGAGACAGTCACTCTCAATGCAGTAAAACGGGGGGGGGGGGGATTGAAAAACCACCATGATGAATTCCCATGGGAAACTTGACCCTCTCTGAGGAGAGGATGGAGTTGGTGTGAGGGAAAAGTACAGGGAGGGGGGAAGAAGGACAGGAGGGGGAACTGGGATTGATATGTAAAATGAATTAATACAATTATAAAAAAGAAAAAGAAAAACCACCATGAACCTAGCTGAGGATGGAGAGAAGCTTTCAGGAGGTAAATAGAAAACCATAAATGGCCGGGCAGTGGTGGCGCATGCCTTTAATCCCAGCACTCAGGAGGCAGAGGCAGGCGGATCTCTGAGTTCGAGGCCAGCCTGGTATAAAAGAGCTAGCTTTGGGACAGGCTCCAAAGCTACAGAGAAACCTTCTCTCAAAAAACCAAAACGAAAAAAAGAAAAAAGAAAACCATAGATGAAAGGAAAGAAAGAGAGGATGTGGCTAAAGTTTGCAAAAAAGAAAGAACATGAAACCCAGGAAAGGAGAGACTAGAATATGAGTCTTCGTTCAGACACTCACAGGGGGCAAGAGCAGAAAGCAGCCTTGGAATCCTCCAGCCCACCTGAGAACTCTGCCTCCTGTTCTGTTAGTTGAAGCAGAAGCCTTCAGTGATGTGCAGCCTGCAGCCAAAAGAGCAGATCAGGAAAGGCACATCTTTGCAAGAGGGACCTTTGCAGTTTTGAAAGAGGAGATGGAGGCTGAGGCCCTGAAGCTGTGCTGGGTCTCCAGGGACCCCGCGTCCACACAGCTTCCTCCCAACTCCCAGCAGATAGCATGAGAGTCAGCAGCCCTGGGGTTGAGTCTGACCTCCCTGGACAAGAGGACAGATGAGACAGGAGTGTGCTGAGCGAGTGGAAAAGTTCCAGGTCCTGGGGGTCAGCATGAAATATAAAAGTAGGCATGGGAGTGATGATCCAAGGAAGGAGCTTGTTTGTGGGCTGTATGGAGGTAAATGACCACTAGACAAAGATGTTAAATAGATCACTGATGGATCACATGCCGGATCGCTTTTAGGACCCTGCCCTACCAAAACCTGCAGATATTCAAACTGCTTATGTAAGATGGTATAGTAATCACATGTAACCTCCACTTGTTCTCCCATATACTTAAATAATTTATAGATACTAATGAGACTTAATACAGTGTAAAAAACTATATAAATAATTGTTATGACGTGCATTTAAGAAATCATAAAGGCAGTGGTGGCGCATGACTTTAATCCCAGCACTCAGGAGGCAGAGGCAGGTGGATCTCTGAGTTTGAGTCCAGCCTGGTCTACAAGAGCTACAGAGAAACCCTGTCTCAATTTTAAAAAAAAAGAAAGAAAAAAGGAATCATAAAAGTAAAGATCTATTTATGTTCAATACAGATGCAATTCTTAGAACTACTTTTAATCTATCGTTGGTTGAATTATGGGCGCAGCATCTGTAGGTGGGGTGGCTCACTCTATTGTATGTAGTTCAGAACAATGCCCAAGCTGGAGTCTTTATTATTTATCAAAATAAAAAGACTTTGAAGCCACTGGATGGCAATGATGAAGAAAGAAGCCACCGTTTTGGAAACAGTCTTTTTAGAAACATAAGAAAAGCCACTGTGGGGTTGGAGAGATGGCTCAACAGTTAAGAGTGAGCACTGGCTACACTTGCAGAAGTCCTAAATTCAGTTCCCAGCATTCATATGATGGCTCACAAACATCTGTGACTACAACTCCAGAGGACCTAGCGCCCTCTTCTGGCCTCTGTGGGCACTGCATACATATGGTACACAGATATACATGCAGGCAAACATTCAAACATGTAAAATAACACTAATTCTTTTTCTTGTTTTGTTTTGACTTGGTTTTTCTTTTTTTATTGATTTTATTGAGTCTACATTTTTCTCTTGATTTTGTTTTTCACACACACAGGGTTTCTCTGTGTTATCCCTGACTGTCCTGGAACTCTTTCTGTAGGCCAGGCTGGCCTCGAACTCACAAAGATCTTGTTTGACACTAACTCCTGGGTGTTGTTAAAGGTGTGTGCCACAATGGCCAAGCAATAAAATTATTTTTTTTAAAAAGCCATTGATTGGGAGTACTATTCAGAAGCATCAAGACTGAGATTCTCAGAAAAATATCAAGAAATTTATTTGGAAGTAATCATCTGTTTTTAAAAAATATTAGTTTATTTTTATTTTACGTATGTATACTTACATATATATGTATACACACACACACATATAACACACAGCACATGTGTGGGGAAGTGACTGAGGGTTTTGGGTCTCTGGGACTGGAGGTGCAGATGGTGGTAAAGTCATCTGATGAAGGTGCTGATTCTGAACCCTAGTTCTTCTCTGCAAGAGCAGCCAGGGCTCTTAACTGCTGAGCCATCTCTCCAGTCCCAAACAATTATTTCTTATAATGCATATTAAACTCAGCTTTCCTTTCCTCAAAAGGAACTTGAGCACTTAAAGTACAAAATGAAGATGCTTCACAACACAGTACAAAGTAGTTGGTGTGGGGTGTGTTTAAAATAATCCTATAAAAAAGCAACAACAATAAATCCTAAAGGAGCCACTGAAATAATAGCAGAATGAGAGGAACAGATTCATCTGGGTTTCTCCTTGTTCCCTCCCTCAAGTCCCTGCTCCCACGGGTCCCAAGTATAATTACGCAGGCCTCCGCAGACTCACAGATCAATGCCTTGGAACTGGGCACTGATCACACACCTTATGCCTGCAGACGTTAAATCAAGGCCCGGTGACACACTTGGAGACTGTTTGCAGGCTGCCGTGGTGAGGACAAGGAATTATGGGAAATTTAAAGGCAGGTAAACCTGAGTTTGGAACCAACTTTACCTTTTACCTTTGGCAAACTTAGGTTTGCATTTCAGTCCCAGAACTTAATGCCTGCAGTACATTAAGAATGCTAGTTCGATTCTCGATTCTCCACCTCCGTGTCTTCACCTATGGGTTAATATAAACAACGGTTAATTTCTTTCTTTCTTTTTTTTTTTTTTTTGGTTTTTCGAGACAGGGTTTCTCTGTGGCTTTGGAGCCTGTCCTGGAACTAGCTCTGTAGACCAGGCTGGTCTCGAACTCACAGAGATCCGCCTGCCTCTGCCTCCCGAGTGCTGGGATTAAAGGCGTGTGCCACCATCACCCAGCTAACGGTTAATTTCTTGACGTTGTCTTGGGGAAGGAAACACTATATGATAAATACCTGACACAATGTTGCCATGTAATAAACCCTCTTTTATTGATGCTGAGAGACCAGCTCAGACGTTTCTGGTGCCTGCTCATGAGGGCACAAAGATGCCAAGGTAAGACCAAGAGTTGAAGCCTGGTTCTTTTGCCCGGTGAGACTAGAAAAGTCACTTGAAATCTTTGAACCCGGAAGGTTTGGTTTTCATTCATTAATTCAGCCTCAAAGAGCTCCTTCAAGTTCAATATGATCCCTTTGTACGCTCGTCAGTTCCCAGAACACACTTTGTAAATGCCGTTCTGTAGACGGCTCTGTGCTGGGCACTCACAGAGATGAATAAGCCATGATCTCCCCACTAGAAATGCCTCTGGTCTAGTAAAGAGGTAGATAAACATGTCAGGGACTGCGCCATGAGAAGGGCATGCCAAGGGCTCGGCTTGGAAAGGAAGAAGGGAGATTGGGATCTAGGGGAGGAAACGTTTCCTTTCTCTGATAACACAGTTAGTTGACTTTTCATAAGCTGGGGGAACAGAGGGAGACAGGAAAGTTGCCCTGAGGCCAGAGAGAGAACAGCCATGACTCTCCTAGAACACGGCCACACTGACCACAGGCTTTATGGGGATAGGATGAGCTTTTTTTGGCTGTAGAGGTTATATCACCTCTTAAGGAATCATGTGATGTCTGCAGTCTGTTCTGCAGTGGCTGCTCTTCACATTAATCCTCAAAGGACAGTTACAGTTGTTATCTTACCCTATCAGTCTGCAGGTTCACACACCACGAAGCCTCCTGCCGTTTCTGCCTGCTCGCCCCTGGCTCTCATTCCCACTCCTCTCCCTTTAAGTCTTTCACAGAAACTGGCTGTCCTCTCTGCTGTGCCCTGGGATGCTGTCTCTCGCTCCACACTTCCATCCCCAGCCTCAATCCTTCACCTGAAGATAGCAAAACTCTTTGCTTGTGAGTTGCTTAAAGCACCCAAATGCAATTCATTGACTGTACCTTCTAGAACCTCAATCCACTTCCTTCCTTCTCACAGTTTGGCAACTCCAATATCATCATTATAGCTTTAAAACCTTGACATTATTTTTTTACAGTTTAATGTGACCTTTAAACTTGATAATTAAGAGAGAGACACTCCAAAGGGAAGACACACCAAGGGCATGAGTGTTGTCTATGAGAAACATATTTTTTCTTTTAAATATTTATTTATTTATTATGGACACACTATTCTGTTTGCATATATGTCTGTAGGCCAGAAGAGGACACCAGACCTCATTACAGATGGTTGTGAGCCACCATGCGGTTGCTGGGAATCGAACTCGGGTCCTTGGGAAGAGCACACAATGCTCTTAACCACTGAGCCATCTCTCCAGACATTATTGATCATTCTCTTTCTCTGTAATTGGTTGCTGTGTGACTGATTTGACTCTAGGAAGTTCTTCCTAGCCAGGTAAATGGCAGCCCTCCAGTCTCCCCAGCAAGTCTTTTGTCCCTTCTTGGCAGGGTCATTATTCTGCATGTCTAAGATGTTCCTTATAGAATCTATCTGAGGACTCCTAAGACACAGATAGGAAAACAAATTAAAGATTTATGAGCAGCCTGCCTGTTTTGTTCTCCTTTATACCCTCTGGTATATCTGGGAAAGAGGACTATAGGATGTCCAATGTCTTCCTAGCTACTGCTCCTCCAGTTTCTTTCCCTCCTTTAGTATCCACTTCTCGCCTTGGCCGTGACTCGCTGCCACCATCCTCCACAGTCTTTGACAGACTCAACTATGCAGATTTTTATCACTTTGCCACAAAGGTTGTCTGGTCCTCACCCAACCCAAGCAATGATAGATCTTCCAAAATATGTGGCCCAAAGCCATGTTCTGGAATTTTCAGGAAAACATCCCAGGGTGGGGGAATTCCAAACCCACCTCTTCCTGGATGCTCCTCCCCAGGAGGATTTGGTGACAAACCCACGTCTTCTGGCATTCAGAACCAGTCTTGTCATGACATCAGGAACACTGACAGAGAGGGAGGAGAGCATTTCTGATACTCCACAGCTCGCAAGGTTTCTCTGCTCTTCAGTGGAAGCCGTGGTTATGGCAGGGCAGTGACTAGCTGCTGGGTCCGCCTAGCCATTTTCTGGGGATTCCAGACTTCCAATTCTAAAACTCTAGACAAACCAAGACAAAGTGTGAATCTTGAACTTGTGAAAAAGAGTGCATTGTGGACCAGCTGCCTGGGCACAAATCCAAGTCTCATTAGTGTGACTTGAACTAGATTTTACCTTTCTATATCTCAGTTTCCTTGTTGATAAGATGTTTTTGTTGCTGCTGCTCTGACGGGGTCTCATTATGTAGCCCTGGCTGGCATGGTGCTCACTGTCTACATCAGGTTAGTTTTGAACACAAAGAAACCTGCTTTCTGTGTTGTGGGTCTAAAGGCATGCATCACCACACTTACCTGATGGAGGAGGATCATCTGTCTATGTGTTACTCTCATTGGTTAATAAAGAAACTGCCTTGGCTTTTTGATAGGGCAGGATTTAGATAGGTGGAGTAGACAGAACAGAATGATGGGAGAAAGAAAGCATAGTAGGTCAGACGCGATGAAGCTCCAACCCAAGATGGACATAGGCTAGAATCTTCCTGGTAAGCCACCACCTCGTAGTGCTACACAGATTATTAGAAACGATTTAGTCAAGATGTGAGAATTAGCCAATAAGAGGTTGAAACTAATGGGCCAGGCAGTGTTTAAAGGAATACAATTTGTGTTTTGTTATTTTGGGTGTAAAGCTAGCCATGCAGGAGCTGGGCGGGATGAAAGCAGACCTGCCTGCAGCTCCTCCCTACACTTACGAAGCTGAAGACTTTCTTATTGGACTTATTTATTTAGTTGTATGTGTACAAGCACCTCGCTTGCATCCATGTCTGTACATTATGTGTGCCAGGGGTCTGCAGAGCTCAGATTAGGGCTTTATTTCCTGGAACTGGGGCTATTGGCAGATGTGAGCCATCATGTGGGTGCTGGAAACTTAACCTGGGTCCTACGAAAAACAATGAATGCTGAACCATTTCTCCAGCTTCCCAAGTGAAGATTTTTTTTTAATTTATTTCTGAAATTACTTGAAACATCTTTTCTGATGTATAATCACTATCAGAGAGGCACAACCTGGATGTACACCTCCTTCCAGTTCTCATCCATGTACCCAAGCAAAGCACTAGGAAGGTCTTTGCAGCTAAGCACTCAGCATCTGGTGGACCTTGCTTTCCCTGGACTCACCCTGGGAAAGGAAAGCAAGCTCCCAGGACAAGGTCAGGCAGGAGGTACTGCCACCAGACTAGAAGGCCAAGGAAGGGACCAGACTCTGCAGCATGGTGCCTTGGGCCCCAGAAAAGCATTTTCCTCAGGTACTTTCCTATGGCCGACCTCCTGTACGTTGAGCACACAGGAAAGTCCACTGCTTCTGGCTGACTCCGCTCCAAAGTTTGAAACCTTACTTGGGTCCTTTCCCAAATTCCTAGAAACAAAGATCCTTTCTATACTTCCTTGTCCTCCTAGCTAAAGATTTTTTTATTGTTTTACCTCCAAACATCACTTTAACCCTCTCATATACCACATCTAATCGTCTAACATTTTATCCAACAATAAAACACCTATAAAATCCCCCAAACATATATAAATGTATCCCATACATTTCTATTTTACACAGAGAAAATCAGGAGCTCTCTGAGGACAAGGAATGTCTTATTCATCTGTGTTGCTCCCCAAACACCAGGCAGTGTACATGTCTGCTCCCAAGCAACACACACACACACACACACACACACACACACACACACACACACACACACACCACAGGTAGCGTTTCACCATGCCAGCCTCCGGCTCCTAAAATAACCATTTTGTTCTATCAGCCTCTGATTCTCACGCGTGGTGCCAACCCAGGAGCAGAGTCAATGGGCGAGGAGGGAAACGCCAGCATCTTCAACTTTTCCTATACCAGCTTCCTCCTGGTGGGCTTCCCTGGACTGCGCGAGTGGCGCCCCCTACTGGTCCTGCCTCTTTCCTTCCTCTATATGTCCATCATTTCTGCCAATGCCTTAGTCATCCATACAGTGGTGGCCCAGAGAAGTCTGCATCAGCCTATGTACGTGCTCATTGCGATACTTCTGGCTGTCAACGTCTGCACCTCCACAGCTGTGATGCCTAAAATGCTAGAAGGTTTTGTGCGCTACGCCAATCCCATTACGCTACGTGGCTGCCTGGTACAAATGTTCTTTACGTACTTTACGCTCCTTCTGGACTACAATCTCCTGTTAGCCATGGCCCTCGATCGCTACGTGGCCATTTGTCACCCACTTCGCTATTCAGAACTGATGACCTCTCATTTACTGGGCCTGACCTTCGCTGCCTTCGCTTTGACACGGAGCCTAGGAGTGGCAGTGTCCTCAGTGGTACTTGAACAGCCACAGCTCGATTCTGCAGGACGTCGGTGATACAGCACTTCACCTGCGAATACATTGCACTGCTGAACATAGCCTGTGGAGACCTGACCTTCAACAATCGGTTGGGATTGGCTATGCGGTTGGTCACCGTGACCTTTGACCTGACCTTATTGGGAACCTCCTACACCCGTATCATCTATGCTGCCTTCCGGATCTCTTCTGGGGGAGCCCGAGCCAAAGCCTTGCACACTTGTGGGTCCCACTTACTGGTCATCCTCACCATCTATCTTTCTGGTCTGTCTTCTTCCATTGTCTTTCGAGTGGCCAAGACTGTGTCTCAAGATGTCCAGAACCTACTCAGTGCCATATACCTGCTGCTCCCAGGAGCCTTGAATCCTCTCATTTATGGGATGAGAACTAAGGAGATCCGGCAACACATAGAAAAAATGCTCTGTGGAAAGCAGTCACCCCAAGACATCAGAGAGAAGTCAGAGAACATGAGAGAGGAGAGGGAGTTACCCGGATAGGGGGCATCATCAGCTGAGGCTGGGGCCATGGCCTCTGCACACAAGAATTAGGCAGTCTGTACTGACAGGCTGGTGGGTTCAGAGCAGCTTAGGGCTCGAAGGAGCCTCTTGTTTCAGCTGTGACTTGATAAATCCTTAGAACATTCTGTTACTAATCCCCAAAATAGATCTGCTTGTATCTATCCTTCTAGGTTCCTTTTATCTTCTTCACAGTTCTTGAAAAAGTTAAAATTCTTTATGAAAGCCTACAGTTTCATTAGGAGACACAGAACAAGACAAACAGACCACAATCTGCCCTGAACCCCTGTCTGAAGCAAAGTCCCAGCCCTTCCTGTGTCTCCTAGATAAAGCCTAAGACGTGACATGAATTTCAACATGACCAGATAGGGTGTCAGCCTTGCTTAAGTTCTAGAGTCCTGTCAGTCCTGAGAACCCAAATCTAACACAAGCACACAGAGCCAGACAACCCTGGGTGTCATTAGGACCACACAAATAGGTCAAGTCTTATCCAGGAGCCTCAGTCTGAAAGACGGTCAGGCCAGACCTTCTCCAGGTTCTGATCTGACATTCTTTGTTTGGTTTCTATTACTGTGATAAACACCAGGATCAAAAGCAACCTGGCTGGGACAGATTACCATCCAGCAAAGAAAGGAGAGCAGGGCAGAACAAAAGCAGAGTAAGGACCATGGAGGAACACTGCTTACTGGCTTGCTTACCATGACTTGTTCAGCTTACAACACCACCCACAGTAGGCTGGATCACCCCCATCAATCAATAGTCAAGAAAATGACATCTCTCCAGGCCAGTCTGATGGAGGCCTTTGCTCAGCTGAGCTTCCCTCTTTCCAAATGACCAAAAACTAATCAATACAGCTCCTAAGACCAGAGTAGAGTCTACACTACAGGCTCCAAATGAGCCTAACTCCCAGACCAGAACCCTGAGGTCTCCTTGGATACACAGACACGGTGCTGCTACAGAGCCCAAATCTGGGGACCTGGTCTGACCCAAACCCACGTCAGGTTGTTCTCTCAATGGCGGTATGATCTATGGAAATACACTTCCTAACCAAGTATAGAGGTAATGTCTCAGGGGCACCTGATCCCAGGTTGAAGGCTAGCCTGAGCAACACAGGAAGACTCTCTATAAAATAATAAAGTAACTCTGTTGCTGAAGACTTCTACAGTCTCCTGTTGTCTATGAATGTCTTAGGTATGTCCCAGAAATGGACTACCGTGAATGCTACACAAAACCTCCTGCAAACTAAGCGGGATTTTTTTCTTCTTTCTCTGTTAGCAGATTTTAGGAAACTCCTTAGGAATTCATGGGTGCAGATTGGGAGGGAGAATCAGTGGAGCAGGTGCAGGGACCACGGTGTGAGTTATTTCATGGACCAAGTGCCTTCAGTACTTGGTCAAGTCCAATAGTATACATGCTCCTTCCATTTGATAACAAAATGCTGGGCGTGCTCAAAATTATGGAGAGGTGAGTCAGACAACAGCCCTCTCATGATACACAATTCATGATAAAAGGCCACTTGGTAACCCACAGTTAAATCTCCGGTCCCTGCTTAGGCTAGCCACCAAGCCAAAAGGTATTTCTCAAAAGAATATGCATCCAGAGGATGGCAGGACTTCACCCCTAAATCCTCCAGCATCCTCCCAAAGGCTGAAGGGAACACCTGTCCGCACTGTGACCTCAGGATCAGTTTGGGTCTGCTGGATCCCACAGCCCCAGAGCAGAGCAATTTGTGCAGCATCCTTGATGTGTGGCAGAGACTTCCCTTGCTTCGGACCACATTTAAAACAAACAGCTTTCCCAGGTACTCAGTAATATTGCCTAAATCCCATGGGATTTAAGGTAGAAGCCCATCAGCTGTCCTACCCTTTCCCGGATCACAGAAGGTGAGGTGGTTTAGTTTATCCTCTACCTTACATCACAGGGGTCCTGGAAATCACTCTGGTGTTTTGTTCGATGTATCTCCTGCCCATAGACATGCCAATAAGTCTAGACCAGTCTCCATCTTCTCCATGTTACAAACACTGCTCCAATCTGCAATGACATCAGCATTGTACCAGTTCTGTTTTGTAGAAGGCAAAGCTGACTGAAATCATGTGGGAACTAAATTATGACACAGAGCTGATGAATTGATATACCTTCCGAATAAGATGAGGGACTGGAGAGATGGCTCAGTGGTTAGGAGCTCTTTTAGGGGACCCGAGTTTAGCTCTCAGAAGTCATATCAGGAGACTCACAAGCGTCTGTCATCCCAGTCCCAGATCTGATGACTTCCTTTGGCCTTTGTGGGCAGCTGAACTATGTACACATACCCTCAGACACACATATCTATACATAATTTTAAAAAAAATTTAAGGCCAACCAGGGGTGGAGCATAACTTTAATCCCAGCTCTTAGGCGGAGGCAGGAAGATCTCTGAATTTGAAGCCAGCCTGATCTACTGAACAAGTTCCAGGACAGACAGGACTACACAGAGATCCTGTATTTAATAAATAAAACCTCTTAAAAGACAGTGGAAGTATGTTGCTGCTCTTGTCAGCTGAAAGCAAACGTGCTCCTGGTTGTCTTTACTATGGATAAGGAGGGAAAACAAAACAAACTAGGAACTGCAAACAGGCCAAGAGATAACATGTTCAGCAAAAACAAAAGACCCATCTGATTGGAGTCACCACCCAGTTAAGCGTAGAATAATCCATTGTCATTCACTTGGTTTTTCCATAGGCCAAAGAAGTGACCTGAAGGAAGATGGGGTAGAAATCTCAAATCCACAGTGACCCTAACCTGGTGAGTGGCTAACATTTCCCTTTTCCTGGTGCAACAGTCCACACGCTGTAGTCACAGGACCAAGTGGAGACTCTGTAAGCTGCAGAGTGCATGCTACAATGAGGCCTTCTGAAGGAACGACCACAGGGTGGTTCTGGCATCCTCTTCAGACTGTGACACAAAGCTGAGCAAGATCTACCTACAGATCATGATGATTTGGGGTGTTACCTGAAATTAGTGCAGTTAAAAGCCAAAATCCAGTAATCTGAGAGGTTTAGCTTCTCTTCCCAGTGCACATCATCCTGTTCAAGGCCAGCGGGAACAGGAAGAAAGATTTCACTCAAAGTGGTCTCCCCTTCATTAAAGGGCTCTGGACCTAGAAACCTGACCAAACCTGGACACTGGGTGAAGTACTATAGCCATTTATAGAATTCAATTAGACTGTTTATTGGGCCCAAGCTTGTCCGTGCATACAGGTCAAGTAAGAACACAACAGCACTCCCTTCGACCTGGGGTCTAGGAACTCCCTGATTAACTGCCCAACCACAATCTCTACACACAAATAACACTGTCGCCTGACACTGGTGTCCTTCTTGGCAACCAACCATACTCTGCCTATGGGTATGACTAGGACAGCTCTAGAAATTCAAGGAAATATTTACACAAACATAACCCGAATATATGCTAACAGACTTCAGTGACCACACACGGCTAAGGCCTTCCACAATAAGCAAAACAGCAGTCTGGAGAATCTGATGAGCAGACTGGCCCCTTACAAGTCAGAGTCTAGATTCTCAGTGTCGAAGCCCACAAGGCAGGCCAGCTACAGAAAACAAGCTGGAATTTCCTGGAGGAACCAAGACAATGGTCCTACTAGTCCAGACATTAATGCTGCCTCAGGCTAGAGGTGTGGCTCTGGAGGTGGTGCCTGCTAACAGACCCCAGCACAGCACACAGCAGGTACAGCAGCACACTGCAATCCCTTTTTCAGCAACTGTGGACAAGGTGGTAGATTCAAGGTTACCCTCAGCTACACAGCCAATCTGAGGCCAGCTAGGCTTCAGGAGGCGCCAGTCTCAAACAAAGCAAAACAAAACAAACCAGCTGTCTTAAACAGACTAAAGGCTGATGGAAAACATGCATGAACAAATTACTAACAAATCAGAGCACCAACCATCGTGAAGCAGGAGATTCTTTTGAGTTCCATGAAAGAAAAAAAAGAATGATTAACTAAAGAAAAAAATAACCTCCCTGGTTTTAATGAACATATCGATCTATAATAACATGAGAAGGGCCTTACAAAAATATGAAATGTAAGTATATAAGGATACGAAGACAGAGGGAAACGCTTAAGCACCTTTTATGGAAATATAATGGCACTGTCAATATGGTAGTTCCTCAAAGTCAACAAAAAATTATATAGTCCAACAGTCTTTGCTGTATAGAACCAACCAAACCAACCTGAAAGCGGGAATTCGACAGACACTTGCACACAAATGTTCCTGGTAGCCATCGTCCTTGATAGCTAAAAAAGGAAATAGCCCAAGTTCATCTAATGGTGAGTGGAGGGACGTGTGTGACTGAGAGTTTACACCGTGATACATCTAGGGATCACACAAAGGGACACATGCTGTATTCTCTGCAAGTGATCCCTGGAGCACACATTCAGAAAGAAGTGAGATAGTGGAGCGGTCACAGGGACTGAGGAGACTGAGGACAAGATAGTACTGTTTATGAGTTTCTGTCAGGGATGACAAAAACATTCTGGGAATGGCTAGTGATGATAATTATGCAACAGTGTGAATATACTAAATGCCACGGAATCAAATTTAAAATGGATGAAACTGTCAATTTTATGTTATAGTTTATGTTATAGATATTTCATCACAGGGCAGGGAAGAGCATATATTAACATCAGACTTCTATATAGTCTAATCAATGCCTTTAAAATTTTGCCTCTGAACTCTAAACAGAAAATTGTTTTTTTTTTCCCCCAAAATGACCTTTTTTTTTTCCCCCCAAAATGACCTTTGTATGATAATAGGTGACAATTGTACCACCACAGAATTGGTTAGAAATGTTTATTTCAAAATGACCTATAGAACCTTATCTAGGCAAGGTCTGGAACAGATGAGTAATCGCTTAGTTTATTCCTAGGCAATCAGTCTCTGTCCAAATGAAATGGTCAGACAGAAATGCTGGAGGATGACGAGACTTCGTGTCTATATCCAAGAAGCCTCTTCTGCATTCTTGAAACTTCAACTTTGAATCTAATATCAAAGCTGGGTTTGGTTATTTTTGTTTTGTTTTGTTAAAAATAATTTTACACTATGAAGAAACAGTACTGCGAATCAAGGACTCCTTTCCTGGCAGTAAGGTCCAGCAAAACCTTCCCGTAACGAAGCAAACCCACTATGCCTATCTAAGCTCAGGAAGTCTGCTGTGGCAAAGAGCTGGTCTCTCCTAGGCCTCTGCTCAGGACCCACACATCAGACACTCCTCTCTGTTCTCCAAAGAGCACACCATGGCTGCTGTGTTCCGCTCCTTCTCTTCTTCCTCCTTCAATGTCTTCTCCCTGTCCTTCAGCTTTTCCTTGTTCAGAGTGAACTGGATTGGATTAGCTGCAGGCCTTGTCCTTAAATAATACATGCCGGTCTTCAAACCCTACAAGGAAATACAGCTATTAGGAAGAATTCCAGGACAGCAGAGTCAAGATCTTTGTTCAAAACAATTCTCATGCGATCAGTTACAAAACTAATTTTTGAGACCTTTAAATATATTCCTATAAACCAACCTAAACTTTTTAAACTTGCAATTTTATCTATTCCATGTAACATTCTGAAAAATGCTTAAATAGATAGCTAAACCTTGGAATTTTTGTCCCTAAAAGAGGATTACTTCTTGGAATGTCAAATATTTTTGTTCAGTTGTATTTACTTTTATATGTATTACTTCCAGGTTTGTACAAAACAACGTTACTGCCTTGAACTGTAACCATTTTGGGGGATGAGATGGTCTCAACAGAGTATCAAAACTTCACAAAGGTCATCCTGTCCAGTAATCCCAGGAGCAGACTACAGCACAGTAATAAAAAAGAGTATTGGGAATATTATGCTAAGGTGTGTTACTGTTGTTTATGTTGCATTTGTTTAATTCTGTGAAGCTGTGACTCTCTTTTTTTAATTTATTACTTTATAAATAATACCAATCAAAATTTCTACTTCCTCCCCCTCCCACTTCTCTCCTGCTCCCCCTCCAGTCATGAAAGAGGGCAAGGTAGTTGTGACTCTTTACCTGTCTAGATCACCTGATGGTCTAATAAAGACAGTCAATAGTGAGGCAGGAGAAAGGATAGGTGGGTTGGCAGGCATAGAAGCCAGAGAAGAAGAAATTTGGGGGGGGGGGGGGGGAGGCAGTCACCCAGCTCTACACAGTACTCCACAGAGTAAGAGTAAGATTTACAGAAGTTAGAGAATGGGAAAGCCCCGAAGCAAAAGGCAGAAGGAATAATATAAATTAAGAAAAGCAGGCAAGAAACCAATCAAGCTAAGGCTAGACGTCTCCTTGTGTGATTCATTTGGGAGCTGGGTGGCAGCCCCCACAAAAGAGTCCAAAGAGCTTAACATCATCCTACTACAAGAGAGTCAATCTGTAATTCCTTAGAAAGGTTCTCACACATCAGGGTATAAGAATATAGAGCAGAAGAGGATTCCAGCACTTTGCAGTTGGCAACAGTGTAACCTGGCTCACACACTCCAGATAAAGCACCCATTCTTCTGAATTAGTGGATTAACAGTGCAAGGCTACTCTGGAAAAGGCACACAAGATGGTCTTTAACAGAGGTCAGTAAAGAAGAGGGCAGTGGAAGAAAGAGAAAGAAAGGCATAACAAAAGTAAGAGACAGGTCCAGACAACTGGAGCAAGTCATTATCCTAACAAGGAGTTCATAGGTCCAGTACTAACTGAGGAGCTATGGACAGTGGACGGTCTCTTGGGAAGAGAGTCAACACCCCAGTGGATGGTCCCCCATCCAATACAAACGGGAGTCGGTGGGTTATTTACAAACAAGAGAAAGAGGGCCAGGTGTGGTGGCGCACACTTTCAACCCAGCACTTGGGAGGCAGAGACAGGCGGATCTCCTTGAGTTCGAGGCCAGTCTGGTCTACAGAGCAAGTTCCAGGACAGGCTCAGAAAAACCCTGTCTTGAAAAGACAAAAAACAGAAAGAAAAAAAGAAAAGGAAAAAAGAGAGAACATTAAGTTGTGGGAGTTGGGTGGATCTGGGAATAGTTAAAGGTGATTATGAATGATCAAACTACACTGTATGAAATTCTTAAAGGCTAAGAATATAAAAGACAAAGCCAGGACGATGACTCAGTAGTTTAAGAATACTTCCTCCCTTCTAGAGGACCTCAGTGCTCAGCTCCCAGAACCCACTATCAGGCAGCTCACAACTGCTGAACAGAAACAAGAAAACCCAATGTGAAAGTCTGACCTGGTGTAATGATGAGTGGTTACTCAGGTTTAACACATTTGGATTTCAAGCAAAAAATACAAATAGGTAACTAGAGCAGAAACTATTCCAATCCCCCAATATCCCAAGCTGGCAAAGCCCTCTCACAGTGGCCAACCAACCTGCTTCCAGCCGTAGAAGTGCATACTCGTGAGTTTGCCATAGTTGGGCTCAGCAATGTGGATGTTTAAAGACTGGCTTTGATCGATGAAAGCACCTCTCTCAGCGGCCATCTTGAGAACAGTCTTCTGAGAGATCTCCCACACCGTCTTATAGAGCTGCTTCAGGTCATCAGGAATTTCTGGTATGCTCTGGGAAAGGAAAACCATGTGTTGTTGTAATTCCAATTAAAGAAAGCAATATAACAAACAGGCTAAAAATGCTTGCTCTGATGTTTGGTTTGGTGTCCCTGCAGTTCTGACACCGCAATGCAGTTCCTATCTTAATGGTTTTAGCAAGTTTGCCCAAACTGCTTATCCCCTGCTTAAAAAGGCAATAAAATCTTATTTAATCAACCAAATATAAATTTGATGTAGTGATTTAAAAATGAGCGGGCTTATAGACAAAGCAGTTACTGTTTTAAATGTATTTAAGAAAGAAATGGGGACAGGTGGTGGTGGTACATGCTGGGAAGCAGAGGCAGGTGGATCTCTGTGAGTTCAAGAACAGCCAGGGTTACACAGAGAAACCCTGTCTCAAGGAAAGAAAAGGAAAGGAGAAGGGAGGAAGGGAGAAGGGAGGGAAAGTAAGAGTGAAGTTAATATACAGCAGAAACACAAGTAATCAGGGCTTTCAAGACACACAAACCAAGGAAGCAGTAAGATAAACTACTTTAAAGAAGTCCAAACACTACAGATTGCACTTAGAGACCAAGTGATTTTCTTAGGCCTACGACTGACTGAATTGAAATACACACCTGGCTGGTGCTACAGTTTCTGCCATGAAAATCAGAGTTGGAGGGGGTATTGCCAAGCTGGTGTGCTTAGCCAAGGCACCCATCTACACAAATGCAATCACTTTATTGTTAAGCACTACCTGAGTACCTTTCTAGCCTGCTGGTCTCAGTCCCTCATATTTTTAAAGTTTAACTCCAATTTCAGGATTTTAAGAAATCTGTAGGACAAATACCAACTACCTGACATTCTTATTTACTTGGCAATAAATACAACCCAAGCTTCAAGATTTTAAAAGCTCCCCGATTGTGCAGAAAAATCGGGAACTAATGTTTTATTGGAGAAACACTAAAGATGTGTATAAAACTAGCATAACAATGCAGAAATGCAGACACATTAAAACAGTCTGTGTGGACTGTACTGCCTGGGAGAAGGGAGACGGCACCGCAACGTGCAGCTTAGAAAGCACACGTCATTTCAAGCCTGTACCTGGATGGAGCCATTGCATGCAATAATCTGGTTTTTCATCTCTTCGTTCCATAAGCCCCGTTCAGTAAGATCTTTCAGTAAGTGAGGATTCACAATCTGATGAAAAAACAAAAGACGTGAAGAAATGAAATAACACTGGCAGGGCCTAGAAAGGATCCCAGGCTTAGCTGGAGCTCAAAGTAAGACAGCTGAATTACTTATTACATCCCCTAATAAACTCCACTGTTTTTTGCTTTCTTGTTTTTTTTTTTTTTTTTAACAAAACCGAGAGGATCATTGCACCACACAAAGCTACCTCCCTTCTAGGTCTTGACATCTATCATTAAAGAAACAATATATTGTAGTAATCATTCTACAATTTATACACACATGTACGTACCACACACATATACATCAGATACATCAGATCATCAAAGTATTTGTCTTGGATTTTTGTAAACTCTATTTTACTAAACTAAAATTTTTTGAAGGTTTTGATTGTATGTGTACATACACACATAAAGGCCAGACGAATGAAATCCCCAAAAGCTGGAATAACAGGTGGTTGCAAGCCATCCACTGTGGATGCTGAGAACCAAGCTTGGGTCCTCTGCAAGAACAGCACATGTCCTTAGACCCTAACGACACCTGCAGGTATGCATGCACAGAATTAACAAATCTTAAGTGGCTCAGCCTGTAAGGCATGTACCACCAAACCTGACAACCTGAGTTTCTCCCTGGAACTCCTATGAAGGACAGACCCAGGAGCTGTCCTCTGTCCATGTGCAGTTTGGCCTGCCCCTCCCCCAAAAATGTTTTTAAAAGCTTAAGAAAAACTATGGCATTTGCAAAGAATAAAAGAAATAACATTGTCTAAGCCAAGAAAGTTTATATAAACTGATTCTTCTTTGGTTTTCTTACATGATCACACAGTAAAAACTTCAGCAAAATAACTAGAAATGTAATGAATGTCCCTATATAAACAAAACTTATTTCAAGACCTCTAGAAACCCATTTTTTTTTTTTAAATTAGTAGTTTTCAACCTTGCAGCACAAAGAATTACCTGGGAATTTACAAAACAACACTGATCTGACCAACAGAAATTCTCATTGGTAACCATGCATTCCCCAACCTCTTTGCTTAAGACTATGTCTCAGGCAGCTCAAACTACCCAGGAACTGGCTATTTGTCACCAAAGAAGACCTTGAACTTCTGATTCTCCACCTCCTAAGTGCTAGAATTAAAAGCATAACCACCATTCTTGACCTGAGAACTACTCTAAAATGACAAGAGTAAAAAGTGGTACGGGATTTGGGGGGGGGGGGGTTTACTTACATAGCCTAGGCTAACCTAAAGCTAGAATACCCCCTACCTCAGTTTCCCAAGTGCTAAGATTATAAACACAAACCACCATACCTGAGTAATGACATTTCTGTGAGCACCTTTAATATCCCAACTGAAGCATGAGAGGTAGCATATATGGAACATGCAGGGAGTGCTCATACCTATAACTCAGGAGACAGAGGTAGGAGGCTCACTGCCAGACTGATTTACATAGTGAGACTTCTCAAGAAACAGAAACAAAAAAGGAGGCACTTGTCTACTCTGACTCAGCCAGGCATGGTGGTGTGCACCTGCAATCCCAGCAGCTGAGAAGTGGAGAAAGGAGGAGCTGCTCGAGGTCATCCTTAGCTGCGGGGTAGCTCGAGGCCAGCTAGGGCAGCTATGCTCATACTGTAGCTCTGGTCACTGGTTGTTTAAGATGAGGAGTAAGTTTTTACTCTCAGCTTTCAGAAGAACTCCTATAAACCTGGGTGTAAAGGTCTCACCTGAAATTCTCCTGACAAGACCCTGCGCGTGTAGATGTTACTGGTGTAAGGCTCAATGGACTCATTATTCCCCAGAATCTGAGCAGTTGAAGCAGTAGGCATTGGGGCAATAAGTAAACTGTTTCTTATACCATACCTTAAAAGAAAAAGATTATTAGAGGTTAGTGCTAAAGACAACGTCTGCCAAGGCAGCTACTCTCCAACACTGCAGTAGACAGAGGCTGAGCATACCACCAGAGGCATGCAACTCACAAACTGACTTCAAACTACAGGAGGAGTACCGGTCACAGCAGGAGGCACTGTTCCACAACAGACCCAGAACCAGTGTAACTGCTAGCAAGCCTTATGAAGTCCTCACTTATCCCACTTGTTCTGGGCGCTTGGGTTACAAACAGTACTCAATGTACTATTTTGCCCAGGTAACCTGAACTCAGTCCTGAGTCCATCTGGACCCTGATGGCACAGTCATTCAATCCCACTCATCTTTACCATGTGCCTTAATGATCAGGGCCCCTTCCCACCATGCTGGGAAAGTGGTCAGGACTAGTCATGTCTCACACAACTCTCCGCTATCCTGTGTGAACGGAGAAATTATACTCAGAGGAAATCTAAATGTCCCCTACTACCAATTACTAGTTTCTAAAAAAATAATTTTTTCACTTTTTAGCACCGAGAATATTTAAAGAACACACTATTTAACATTCTTAGAAATCTTCATAGTTTAGCCTAGGATACCAACTCCCGGGCCTACAAAATGGCTCAGTGGATAAAGGCATCTGCCACCAACCCTGATTACCTGAGTTCAACATACAGAACGCACATAGTAAGAGAGAACCAACTCCTTCAGGCTGTCCTCTGACCTCTATGCATGAACCAACATACATGTATGCACACACACACACACACACACACACACATACATACACAATAAATAAACATTAAAAAATGTATAGACCAACCTCCATAGCATTTTCCTGCCCAGGTGAGCAACAAACATAAATGTCAAAACAAATACTTGTTCTTCAAGCATTAACAGTGACTCACTCCCACCATTACACATACTGTCTGCACTGCCTGTATTACCTATGTTCCTCTAATACAGACAGCCTATCCTTCCTACATTCTACCTGTTGATCCATATGGTGCGCAGCACTGAGCAAGTCCTAAGGGGGTCTGTACAATGACATTTGCAATCTCACTGTCACCTTCTAGACATAAGGCATGAAGCAGATCACCTGTTTTCTTATGTCTCTACCTCCTCACCTGTAAATCCCAGTATTATGCTCATAGACAGGAGATCGCTATGGTCATACTTGCTAGATCCCAACTATAGAATCATCTGTAATTGTTGAAAACATTTAGAAGATCTTCTTTCACTAGAAGATCTCCAAACCAACTTCAGAATCTCTCAAGTTCTAATTACATTTATATAATCAAACTGTATGTGTTTGGAAGAGGTCTAGAAAAACACATCAACAATAAATAAGGCTTATCTCTGGGGAAAGGAATAAACCAGGTTTGTTTGTTTTGTGGTGCCAGCAGCTGACAGAGTATAATGAACAGCTTTATTACTGTATTTAGGATAGGGCGTGGTGGTCTGTATGTTTGCAGTCAGTCTGAAATGTGGAGTGAATTTCTATTAAAAATACAAAAAACAAAACAAAACAAAAAAATCTCCAAACTATTTATAAGCCCAGTGAATTAAAAAAGTAAAAATAAAAAAAAAAAAAATTTTTAAAGTAGACCTATTTGGGCCAGGTAGTGGTGGCACACACCTTTAATCCCAACACTCTGGAAGCAGAGGCAGGTGGATCTCTGTGAGTTTAAGGTCAGCCTGGGCTACATAGGGACACCATGTCTTGAAAAAACTAAAAGTTATAACAAAAGAAATTAGCTAGCATAGGTGTTGAGCTCCTCAAACAACATTAACTCCTACTGAGAAGCCAACATTTTGGCGGCGTAGATTAATGCAGACAAATTGTAAGAAATATATACACAGCTTTAATGGAAAAATCAGACTCACAAAACCAAGGTTCCAGCGGAGGACAGGAAACAGGAAGGGCCGCGTGCCCAATTTATAAGTAAACGCCCAATTTATAAGTAAACGCTCGCCCGAGGCAAGCCCGCCCCAAAGGGGCTGGCTTAACCCTACACTACTGTGTGAAAAGCTTTCACTGTGCCGAGCAACTCAGGACTATTTTCTCGTATTTCCCCCTAAAGCCATTTCTGTAAGATAGGTCACAGCCCTGATTCAAAGTTATAACAGCATATATACTCCTGAAGAGCCAGAAAGACCCAGCCTCCTGGCTTTCATGCTACTTTATACATCTTTACTTACTTTGCAATCTTCTCCTTGAGAAGCTTCCAGTCCCACAGGTCAGTAGGAGTAACATCCCACATATCATACTGAAGAATCTAAGAAACAGCCCATGTTTATAATGTTACTCTAAGGCAATTTAAAACAATGACCAAAAAAATTTTTTTTAAAAAGGGTAACTATCCCCACATTAAGAAATATAAGCTCCTTGGCTGAGTGGTGGTGGCTGGTGACACACACCATTAATCCCAGCACTCAGGAGACAGAGACAGGAAGAGTGAGTTCGAGGCCAGCCTGGTCTACAAAATAAGTTCCAGGACAGTCAGGACTACAGAGAAACCCTGTCTCGAAAAAAATAAAAAGGACTATCAGCTCCAGTGAGTCTCCTGGACAAAGTTCCATGAAGCATTATTGATCAGAAGCAGCCTGGGACCTTGTCTCACCACATTCCTGCAGATCTGCAAACCAGGAAATCTTAACATTCATGAGATGGTTTGAGATACATTCCTAGCCAGGTGGTGGGGGCACGGACCTTTAATCCCAACATTCGGGAGGTAGAGACAGGCAAATCTCTGTAAGTTCGAGGCCAGCCTGATCTACAGAGCGAGTTACAGGACAGGCATCAATAACTACAGAGAAACCCTATCTTGAAAAACCAAAGGGGGGAAAAAAAGATACATTTCTTTTATAAAACATTCTCTCTCTTTTTCCTTGATCTGCATACTTGGCTAAGAATATCAAATTTCAAATAACTATACACTAGACTTCCTGAGTATCCAAATAAATGTAAAACCTGAAAAGACATACTACTGAAGACGAGGGAAGCATGGAAAACAGAATTCTAAGATGGCTCCCCAGGTTCTAGTCCCCAGGATCACAAGTCTTGAGTGTGGACAGGACCTGGGAAACATCATAAATGTCCCACTGTCTCTTGCAGAACAGTGATTGCTGGATTTAGGGTCCACCTGAACACATCTAGGCCTCAATAATCTAAAACAACCCCATCTCGAGGTCCTAAACTAAATCTGTACAAGTCATTCTGCAAACAAACGCACTCTCCCAGGCTCCATCCTCTGAGGAGGGGCCGTTATTCAGCCCATTACTGGTACTCACAGGCAAAGGGAAATCTCAACCGTATACTTACTCCTTTGCTGACTGGAGAGCCCTCATACGTTTCATAGGGTCCACATTCCTTGGCTAGGTCACAGCTGGCTTCCAAAGCGCCATAATAAATAGTTTCAAAGATTTGCTTATTCAATAACTGGGCTTCTGGACTTTCAAAGGGGTACCTCATCAGGATGAAAGCATCTGCTAGACCTTGTACCCCAATTCCAATGGGCCGATGGCGTTTATTTGATAACTGTGCCTTTGTGTGAAAAGATTTGGGGAAAAAAGAAACCATCACTGAACACAAAAGGTAACATCTACACCACTGATACACGTGACCCCCTCCTTTCCACTCTCTCACACCATTCCAAGGGCATCCGTCTAAATTAGAACTTGCAGACCAAACAACAGTCCTCCATCTTGGATTCAATAACTACCAATAAGCAGGGACATGTAGCCATACCTCTGGGATAGGGTAGTAGTTTATATCAATTATCTTATTCAAATTTCGGACAATGACTTTAGTGACTTCGGCTAGTTTCTGAAAGTCATATGTGTGTTCTGGAGTGACATACATATTTAGAGCCAGAGAAGCCAAGTTACAAACAGCAACCTGCAATATAAAGAAAGGATTCAGAATCACATACTTTTAGTTTCTTCTCTTTGTATCAGTGAGATCATTACAGCCTTCAGAACTATCAGATGTGAACACAGACAACCATCCCCGACACCAGTGCTGAGAACCAAACTCAAGGAATTTATCAGTCTTTGCTGGGTAACCTCTTTACAACTAAGCTAAACCCCCACCCCTAAAACTGGGGTCTCCTCATCACTTCTCAGTGTATTTCTGACCTACCACCATCAGCTACACAGGGAGTTGACTGGTCAGAATGCTGAAATGTTCTTAACTCTTTGATGTATGCCGTTCCCCATTCTCCGAGGTGGCTAAATTCTTATTTTTTAAAATACAGCTTAGTTTAGTTTCTGGGTTTTGTTTTGTTTTTCTTTTTCTTTTTTTCAGTGCTGGGGAACAAAATTTCCTTCAAGCACTTCAAGTGAATCCAAGGGAGGGAGTCACAGTTAGTAACTACCTCTATGATTCCCTCAGGATGCGGCAGCATCTCTGCCTACCTCATCTTTGCTGGTATACTCTACTATTTCTGTACACAGGTTGCTGCATTTGATGGTGCCCAGGTTCTGCTGGTTGCTCTTCCGATTACAGGAATCTTTGTAGAGCATGTACGGGGTGCCCGTCTCTGTCTGAGACTCAATGATGGCGTACCAAAGCTGCTGAGCTTTCACAACTTTGCGGACACGACCCTGCTTCTCATAACTGAAAAACAGATAGAATTATTCCAACATTCATAGCCTGGGAAGAATACATGAAAATATAAAGTTATGTAGATTCTCAAAGCTTTATTGAAGAGGACAAAGGGAGTAATATTCATCTTTCTTAAAAGGCTGGTTCTATTTATTTCTTTATGTGTGCCTGTGTAGGTGTGTGTGAGGGCACATGCCTATGGGCACATGGAAGCCAGAGCTGGACAAAGGGGTATTTTCAGGATGCCTGGCTTGTTATCTAGGGGCTGAGATCCAAAGCAGGGAGGGCCTTAAGACTGCATGAGCTGAGACCACCAGAAAACCAGCAGCGTTAGATTCCTTCAAATGACCCCACCAAATCAACAGCACTTATCAAAATAAAAGGGAACAAGAGCCATTATCAAAGCCATGGCACTGCTTACACTGCCTCTGCCATGCGAGCTGCTCAGTCTGACTGTTCAGTCTGACTGCCTGCTGTTCAGTCTGACTGCCTGCTGTTCAGTCTGACTGCCTGTTGTTCAGTCTGACTGCCAGCTGTTCAGTCAACCTGCTGTTCAGTCTGACTGCCTGCTGTTTTTCTCAAACTGTAGCAAAGCTGTCATTCAGCTTCAAAGAAATAAAAAACCAAAATTCACTACTGTGCTAATTTTAATAAATTGTCAACATGTGTGTCCTAGTTACTTGTATATTTTATATTATCAAAAGTACTATACTGGGCCAGGGAGATGCTCAGTAAGGAAGGGCACTTGCTGACAAATCTGAGCCCGAGTTTGACCCTGGGGACCATCCAGTGGAAGGAGAGAAGCAAATGTACTCTGACCTCCACATATGCACTGCAGCATACTTGGGGCCCCAATCCCAAAATAATTACATAAATGTAATTTTTTAAAAAGTACTATGCTCTAAAATAACTCAGCTAGTCTTTAATCTCAGTTTTTATAAGGATCAATTAAAAAAATTACCAAGCACCCAAATTTTTTTTTTTTTTTTTTTTTTTTTTTTTTTTTTTTTTTTTTTTTTTTTTTTTTTTTTTTTTTTTTTNTTTTTTTTTTTTTTTTTTTTTTTTTTTTTTTTTTTTGGTTTTTCGAGACAGGGTTTCTCTGTGGTTTTGGAGCCTGTCCTGGAACTAGCTCTTGTAGACCAGGCTGGTCTGAACTCACAGAGATCCGCCTGCCTCTGCCTCCCGAGTGCTGGGATTAAAGGCGTGTGCCACCACTGCCCAGCTCAAGCACCCAAATTTTAAGAAGATAATAATTTTGGTGAAAAAGTCAAGAAACATCAAACAAAACCCAAATTAATAATTACACTCTCTTCTAGACTCTTTCAAAGATTTCTAGAAATGAACTAATGATTAAATATTTTTCTCTTTATCCAAAGGCAGGGCTCAAACTTGGTGCTTCACAACAGGGTAGGCAAATGCTCTTAAGAGTCTCAGTGTTAGCCCACCATAAACACATTTTGATATTTGGATACCCTGAGAAAGAGAAACCATGGCTCAATTATAACATTAATATTTTTCTCATACCTTTCATATAACTTCTCAAACTCCTCTCCCCAAACCTCATCCAGACCAGGACACTCATTTGGACACATCAATGACCAGTCCTACAGAGAAGTAATACCAGCTATGAGAAATGTCATACAACCAGCCCAGCCCATTACAAACACTCCAAGAAGCGGGCTTTCATGGAAATTGGGTATAAAAGTAATAATTTGGGGGCCCAAAACTGCGCACAGGTGCCAGCCCTCTCACCTGGTTAGTCTCCACTCGCTTCATGAAGAGATCCGGAATCCAAAGTGCAAAGAAGAGATCCCGGGCTCGCTGCTCTTCCTTCCCTGTGTTCTTCTTCAAGTCAAGGAACTCAAAGATGTCTAAGTGCCAAGGCTCCAGGTAAATAGCAAATGCCCCAGGACGCTAAAGGTAAGAAAGTTAGCATTCTTATCTGAACCAAAATAAAACAAAGAAGCTTCAGATTTTGCAAAGAACTTTTATGTCTCCTTTCATCTTTATTATGATCAGTGAAATTAAGTAAAAGTACCCTCAAAAGTAAATATTAATATTTTTCTTAAAATTTTAGGAGTAGAACTGAACTGACACAGAGAAAGCTTAGGGGCTGGAAAGATGGCTGGCTCATTTGTTGCTTTCAGAGGACCAGAGTTCAGTTCCCAGCACCCACATTAGGTAGCTCACAAGTGCCCATTCCATTTCCAGGAGATCTGACACCCTCTTATGGCTGTCACAGGCATCTGCATGCGGGCCTGGACACACACAGCTAAAAGAGAACATCTGGAACAAGAGTGATTTGTTCCAAGTGGCTGTGAAGCGCAGGCAGAGCAGAGCACTTCACACCAGTGAAGCACAGGCTCTCCTCACTGCGCGCAGAGCACTTCACACCAGTGAAGCACAGGCTCTCCTCACTGCGCGCAGAGCACTTCACACCAGTGAAGCACAGGCTCTCCTCACACCAGTGAAGCACAGGCTCTCCTCACACCAGTGAAGCACAGGCTCTCCTCACACCAGTGAAGCACAGGCTCTCCTCACTGCGCGCAGAGCACTTCACACCATGACCAGTACATGAAGGCCACGACAAGTTGCTTTAACTTTAGCAATATAACAAGTGCTCTTAGCTAAGGAGAAAGACCAAGCAGCTGGGTGACACATACTTGTAACCTCAGCACTTGGGAGAGAAATGAAAGAGAATCAGAAACTAAGGGCCAGCCAGGGCTACACGAGAACACCTCAAACAAACAAACAAAAAATGGTGATCTACCTTATGAAAGTTGTCAAAGTTCATTAGATAAAAAGATAAATAACAGCCAGGGATGAAGTATGTGTGGGTGAGACTATTAGCAATGACTGAATGCAAAAGTACATTAGCAAACGTTCTGGGGTACTCAAAGTGCCCTGTATCTTAACTGTGTATGGCAGTTATTCTACATGTACTTTCATTAAAACCCATTCAACTACACATTAAGCAAGCAACTATGTCTCTTTAATTTTATTAAGTAAAAAAAAAAAAAAAATCACACAATATTCAAGACCAGCCTAGACTGCACAGCAAGTCTGAGTGAGGTCAGCTTAAGGTTACAAAATAAGATTCTGCCTTTTAAAAAGAAGGCATGGTATTTAGAAAATTGGGGGGGAGGGCGCACTGGAGAGATTCGAGCTCAGTTCCCCACACACACACTGGTTGGTTCACAACCACCTAGAGCTCAATCCAATGCCCTCTTCTGGACTCCATGAGTACCCACTTGTACATGCTCACAGAGATATACACATGCTAATCACATAAGAAGAATAAATCTTTAAAAACAAAGTAAAACAATATATGACTAAACCAACTTTCACAGCTAAAGACTTCCAGCATTTGCCAGTAACAAAGCATACCTTGTTTCCGCCTTGATCCACATATCGAGCTGTGTTATTATATACTCTCAGCATCGGTACAAGGCCATTCGAATTGCCATTAGTCTGAAAGAAAGGTCAAGAATAAAGGCATCTGGATGAGACAAAGGGCTCTACAAGGAAAAAAACCCCAAACAGTCAAAGTAAAAAGCAGTTCCGGATCTTCGGTTCAAGCAGCGACTGATTTCTAAGCAGCCACCTATGAGGTTTACCTGCTCTCCATCCACACCTGAGCAATGAAAACATAATGCCTAACAGAAGAATCAATACAATATCACTAAGTTATATGTTCAGCTGCTTTAACACAACCCTAATATAGAATGAGATAGAGTAAGTCAAAAAATTCCAAAACCAAAGTAATGAAATTTAAGTGCTGAAATTTAAGTCATTAGATAAAAATATACTTTGAGTACCTTAAAGGAAAACACATAAAGAAAACACATACAATGATAGCACTTTCAAATTCAAACAACTTGGCATACACCTTTAATCCCAGCACTCCGAAGGCAGTGGCAGGTGGATCTCTGTGAGTTCAAGGACAACCTGATCTACAGAGTGAGCTCCAGGACAAGCTCCAAAGCTACAGAGAAACCCTGTCTCCAAAAACCAAAGCCACATAAATGACGGCTGCAATTACTGTTGCTTAAAATAATAATAATAATAATTCTAAAATCTGAGCTAAAAAAAAATATTCTAGAGAGCCAGGAGGTGGAGGTGTGTGTCTTTAATCCCAGCAGGCGGCTCTCTGCGAGTTCAAGGCCAGCCTGGTCTACAAGAGCTAGTTCCAGGACAGGCACCAAAGCTACAGAGAAACCCTAAGGGGGGGGGGGGGGCGGTCCTAGAGACTAAAGACTATCTCACATAACCTAACCCTCCAGTGACAAACCAAGAAGTAAAATGACTCTGCCACTCACAACTAGGTGTTAATTAACAGAAACCCATGCCTACCCAACACTAGCATTATCATGCCCATGACTGGCTTTAGGTCATACAACTAAAAACTTACCCCAGCAATGTAGCTGCCAGTAGCCCGAATACAACTCACAGCAACACCAATTCCCCCAGCAGACTTAGAAATCAAGGCACACTGCTTCAGAGTATCATAAATCCCTTCAATGCTGTCATCTTTCATACTCAAAAGGAAACAGCTGTCAGGAGGAAAAGGACAACTCAAACAAGGCCATCAGTGAGTCACGAAAGTGGCTACACAATCTGGACAATCAAACCAAATGAGCTGAAACCTATAAAGCTCCGAAATGTTTACACAAGAATATAAAACACCAATATATTCTATTATTTTAAACTAATCTTGCTACCTAACTTAGACATTAAGCCCAGAAGAAAGTTTTATAGGTAAACCTAAAATATCAGTCTGATTTTTACCAGACTACTTATGTGCCAGAATTAATTTTCTCAAACAAATTCTTACACATAAACTAGACTTTTCTAATTGTTAATAAACCACCAGGAAAAAAATGAAGGTTTTTTGTTATTGTTGTTTTTGAGACATGGTCTCTCTACATAGTCCTGGCTGTCCTAAAACTCATTATGTAGATCAGGCTGGCCTCAAACTCAGAGCTCTGCCTGCCCCTGCCCCCAGAGTACTAAGATTAAAGGTGTGCACTACCATGCCTGGCCCTACAACTGAAGTATTTTTGAATACCTAATGATCAGTCAATTATTTAACATGTACATTAAAAACATAGTCTTTCTTTAGAGATGGCTCCTCTACCTGAACTCTGGATCCATCTCATCACACTTCCTTCACCATCCTGAGTGTTAAAATGCTCAAATAGATTCTAGTCACTGACTTTCTATAAAACACTCAGGTATTCAGAAAGATTATACACATGCATCTGCAAGGCACCTACCTCAAGAAATAAGATGCCACAGAGAACCCAATTTCAATTCCTGTAATTAGTTATCCTTCTGAAGTTATCCCTTAACTCAGTGTTATAGCAATTCATTCCTACAAAACATGTAGGTTTATTTTCCTGTCTGTAAAGCAATCCGTTGTTTGAGTATCCCATACGTTCACTTGTTCATGGGCACTGAACAAGTTCAACTTATTTGCTCTTCTAAAAAGTGTTATATTCTTTCCTTCCTCCATTTATTTATTTGCCTACTTTCTTAAAAGGGTACTGCTACACAGCCCAGGCTGACACTGAATTCTCCATCCTTCTACCTCAGTACTACCATTGTTGCTAAAAAAATTCTCAAACAATTGAGTGCTAGGACTCAAACTCAAGACCTTACACATGCTAGCAAGCACTCTACTACTGAGCTACAGCCCCAACCCTTGATGTTTGGAGGCAGGGTCTCCCTGTACAGCTCAGGATGGCTGTCAATTTGCTATGTAGAGCAGACTGACCCCAAATGACAATTCTGTGTTTACCCTGAGATCACAAGCACACCCATCATGCCTGACTCTTAACAGCAAATCTTAAATTTTCCAAATGCTACAGCTCAGAATAAAAACTAATTTGTTTACACTGAATTATATTAAAGTCTTTTGCTGAAATCTCTAATTTTAATAATTTGTCCATAGGTACTTTTGAATTCTTCATGTAAAAATCCTATCTGTATCTTATTCTTCCATTTTCAATTATTTCTTTTTCTTATCTTACAATGCTGGCTCAGGCCTCCACTACCACACTAAAAACAGTGATAGATACAAGGGTTTTGTTTTACTTTTAGATTTATTTTATTTTATGTGTATGAATAAGTATTTTGCTTGTATGTGTATGTGTACCACACGCATGCCTGGTCAGAAGGTGTCAGATCCTGTGGAACTGAGTTATAGACAGTTACAAGCCACCATTTGGGTGCTGGAGATCAAAAGCAGGTCTACAACTAGAGCCACAAGTGCTATTAATCTCTGAGCCATCTCTTCAAGCCCAGATCTAAATTCTTAATGGGTATCTTTTACCAAATTAAAGTTATTTTCGACAGCAATTTTGCTAATGAATTTTATTCTAAAACAACAATGAAGTACATAAATGTTAGTGCAATGAAGTGTGTATACAGACACTGGCATATTCTTCATCCCTAAGACACAGAGGGTATTTTTCTCTTTCTTACTTCAGACACTTTAACTGTGATCCCTTCCACCGTCAAGGGCATCACCAGTAATCCTGTTATTCTGCCCATCAACTCAGGAACTGTCCTTAACCCAGATTCAGAACAGCACAAATCCCATCAATTTAATTCCCATGTATCTTAGGAATGTGCCTTTCCCAACCTCTACTTTCACCTCATTAATCCTTTCACAATTTTTAAAATGAATTACTGCAGGAATTTCTTTTTTTTTTTTTTTTTTTTTTTTTTAAGTTTTTCGAGACAGGGTTTCTCTGTAGCTTTGGAGCCTGTCCTGGTACTAGCTCTTCTAGACCAGGCTGGCCTAGAACTCCCAGAGATCCGCCTGCCTCTGCCTCCCGCATGCTGGGATTAAAGGCGTGCGCCACCACTGCCCGGCGTGCAGGAATTTCTTAACTAGCTCCAGATACTTACTAATCATTTTAACAGTGCTGAAAAACTCTTAACCCAAAGGTCTTGTGCATGCTAAGCACATGATCTACCACTAAACTATGGCCTATTTTTTACTTAAAAACTACTTTCTTGGAATACAAATGACATACAATTCCCTATCAAAAACATTCTGTTCAATGGCACCTAAAACACTCAGGTGCAGAGCCACCACCCCAGTCTATGCCGTTCTCACTTGTCCTCCTCCAACTTATTTACCCTAAGTCAGAGATTGTTCCAAATGCAAATTATTTCATTCATCAGAGTAGGCAATAATTGAAGTTTTTGTTCATTTTTAATGTAATGAACCACCTGGCTTTTTCTTATTTCCCTAGTCAAACCATTTATAAAAGCAATTTAAGGGCCATAGAGATGGCTTGGTGGTTAAGAACACTGGCTGCTCATTCAGATGACCCGGGTTCAATCCCTAGCACCCACATGACAGCTCAGAACTATCTAACTCCAGTTCCGGGGATCAATGCCCTTTCTGATCACAGGCAACAGGCACACACATGGTGCACATACATACAGACAGACAAAAACAGTATCATAAAAAAAAAAAACCTTTAAAAAACAACAGCAGTGAAACATAGCTTTAGATGATACGTGCCTGGACAGCTGTGGACGGTTGGTCCCAGCATTGAAGAGAGTAGGAGAGGCATGAGTAAACCACTTCTCAGAAAGCAGGTTGTAGGTTTCAATTGCAGCGTCGATATCCTCTTTGTGAATCCCCACAGACACCCTCATCAACATATGCTGTGGTCTTTCAGCCACTGAAAGAAGGTAGGAGTTTTCAGATAACGGGACATGTCAGAATAACTAGGCTCAAACATACCCAAGCAAAAAACTTAACAAACAAGCAACACAATTCATAATAAACCAAAGTTTAAATGTCATTTAGAGATATTTTGTTGCCCTTACCATGTGAGAATCCCCAGAACCACGAGCTAAAAAAGTTTCTATTCTTTACAATAAGACAACAAAAAGGTTATTTGGAAGGCTGCAAAGTGGCTCAGGAGGTAAAAGCACTGTTGCTAAGGCTAAGAATTGGGTCCCACACTGTAAAAGGGAAGAACCAATTCTTCTCAGTTGGCCTCCAACTTCCACATGTACATTATGGCACAAGTACATATCTCTCCCTTCCCATACCTATGCACACAAATAAATAAATGTAATAATTTTTTAAATGTTTTGTTTGCATATGAATGACTATGTACCATGTGCACGCCTGGTGCCCAGAGACCAGAAGAGGGCACTGAATCCCCTAGAGCTGCCGTTACAGACAGTTGTGAGCACCCAGGCTCTTAACTGCTGAGTCATTTCTACAGTCCCAAAAGCAATAAATGTTTTAAAATGCTATTTTAATTCTAAATAGAAATGTTAAGGCTAATAATGCAAAGCCCTACATTCAATGTAATAAACAGAAAAGCTAACATACATTTTCATTTCTTACCTTTTCCATTGATCTTCAGTAAATAGGATCGCTCCAGTGTCTAGAAGAGCAGTCAACAAATAATTCTCAAGTTTTAAAATACACAGCAGATATACAATTTATAGTAAGGTGATCTGATAAAAATCTCTCAAACTTATCATTTTAAATAAAAAGAACAATATTTACCATTTCTACCTGCAGTCTAGAACATTATCATTTAGCTGTTCTGCTGCAGCAAAAACTATATGCAAACTTCTGGGTAAGGCCTGCTTGCATACAACAATGCTATAGGCTCAGCAACAGCAGCAGCAGAGACATCCTAACATCTGTGCAGTGCTTTTAAGAGACTAGACACTGATCCAAGCAACATGATCAGTCTCCAGAAGAGACATGTTGACTCTTACACTATCCTCATTCTAAGGGGCTGATCACACAGCTTATGAACAAGAACCAGGAGAGCTGAGCCCAGCTGGTCTGAAATAAACAGCCCTGTCCTTAGTCACTACGTTAGTAAGCACAAACCCTTCTCAAAGTAGGGAGTCAATAGGTATTGCAAAAAATAGTAGAATATGAAGTAATTGTGACAGATTATCCAAGTAATTTTTAAAAATAACCCAGAAGTAATATTTGGAAAGTCTGAAAGCTATTAATGAATAAGCTGTCTTTGCTTAAAGTTTCACCACTACCATAATCCTACCATAAGCAGGTGCATTCATGTTGATTTCATCAAACATGAACAAAACCTTATACTTCCAGGTTCAAGGAGGAATCCTCACGTATTTGAGACCCATTATTTACTTACCTTAAAGCCAAAGTAGTTATAAGAGAAATCTCGGTCATAGATAATGGCAGAATTCAGGCGCTGAAGGAAATCAAAAAGAATCCATAATTAAAATAATAAGACTTACTTTCATAACTTCTAATGTTTTTAGCTGACTCCAGAACTAAAACTAATATAGGATACCAAAGAGATAGCACCATGTCTACTCTCACAGACACAAATCTCACACACTGAGAGGCAGAGGGGCGGGAAGCATACGAACTGAACCCCAGTAGACTTTTTAAGACAAGCACACAGGAGTGTGCTAGAGGCTAAGTAGACCTATGGAACAGTCCTGACTCTTCCTCCTAGGGTCATAAGAACGCACCATTTCCAGTTGCAAATATTTGTTTTGACAATGAACCCACTTTAAACTGAACAAAATAATATGTATTACAAACAAATGCACAGTAGTTTATAGGCTTTGAAAATTCATGGTTCTTCAACAGATCGAAAACAAATTACTATTGTGGCAGTAAGATTTTATAAAATTGGTCACTGTTAAAGAAGTTCGGTAGGTTATTAAGCCACTTAAAGACAATAAAAGTAATTAGATGTGTTCACATCAGCCATACTATCTGAAATCCTCTTCCTTCTTCTGTCAAACTTTAAAGGGTGATTTTGTAATCCAAACCAGGCATGGGCTAGACTGATCAGTGAAGAACTGGGGTACGAGACTATGAGTATTTGTTTATCTTCTAATATTTACTTTTAGGCTTAGGTTTTGCTACTGTTACCTGTTTTTAACTTATTTTCAAAACTATGCAATGGGCCAGGTTTGGGGGCTCAGGCCTGTAAAAACACTCAGAAGGCAGAAGCACAGAGGACGGCTGCAGGTTCCAGGTCCACCAGGGCTACAAATTCAGATCGTGAAGAGAGGCTAGAGAGGACTCTATGGTTAGGAGGAGCAGGGTCCACTTCTCTGCACCCACATGGTAGTGCAGAACTATGTGTAACTGTAGTTGTCATAGGGATCTGAGAGCCTCTCCTGACATCTGTGGGCATCAGGCATGCACATGGTGCACATAAACACACGCAAGTAAAACAGTTATATACATAAAAATAAAATAAAAAAAATAAACTTAAAGAAAAAGGGGGCGGGGAAAAAAAGACTTATAAATAACATACAAATGGCTGCTTTAAGTCTCCTTAATAGCTTGCACATACTTAGAGAACTAGAAAACTAATTTCCCTGTTACCTAACGTTAAAACTGATTTCTACCAAAACACTTACATGGCTATCATACCAGGATATTTACATATTGCAGTGAAGATGGAAAATAAACTTTCATCCACAGAGGGATTCTCATGGGCACAATCAAAATAATTTACAAAATGGAATGCTATGCAACTGATGACAGGATGAGGTAAATTCATAAGCGCTGACAGTTATGAGCTATAATTCTAAGGGAAAATAGCAACAGCGACAACAGTAAGCCCAATACAGTACACACACAGTAAAATGTCTTAAAATGCTTAAATGAAGTTGCTTTTACTAAAGAAAACCAGGATCTAGAGCAGGATTGGTTTTTATATACACCCTTTGTAGTGTTCAAATGTTCTTGATGAACGCATTTTGTTTTGCTTTGTTTCTGTTTAAGACAGGGTTTCTCTGTGTAGCCTTGGCCGTCCTAGAACTCGCTCTAGAGAATAGGCTAGACTTTAACTAAGAGATTCACCTGCCTCGGCCTGAACGCTGGGATTAAAGGTGAGCACGATCACTGTCCGGCCTTTAATGCATTATTAAATTAATTAATTAATTCCCACCAGAAAAAAAATGTTGTACATACATCCTTATTGGCCATAACAATATCCAGGGTTGAACTGGCCACCATGGGAGAATGTTTGCCGTTGTGTGGATTTATGTAATTGTAGAGATCCTCCATCACATCTAAGGAAAGACAAAATAAACAAGGAAAGTCAAACCGCTAAATGGCTGTCTTAAAATAATGACTCTCGATTCTTATTTTTCAATACCAACCTACTTTAGTGCCTAGCAGAGAAAATACTCAACAAATATACCTCTGTTGAGTACCTATAGCATAACACATTACATATAAAAGTAACAGTCTTTAAAAGATAATGAATATAAGCCCTATAGCTTAACAGCAACTCCTAAATGGCTCTCACACACAGCTAAAAACAGGGTGCAGAAGGAAATTACCATCACTTTGTGACACTTTTTTTTTTTTTAAATTTTTTTCAGAACAAAAACTTAGGTCAGCAAGATTGCTCAGCAGGTAAAGGGATTTGCCACCAGACCCGATGACCTGAGTTCTATCCCAGGGACCGACTCCCACAAGTTGTCCCTGGACCTTCACATGCATGCTGTGGTACACATTTGCCCACACACGTGCACAAACACACAAAATAAGCAAACATAATTAAAAATTAATTTTAATAAATTAAAAAGAACAGAAACTCAAGCCAAAATGATGACATATGCCTATAAACCCAGCACTTGGGGGATAGAGACAAGAGAATCAGGAGTTCAAGGCTGGCATGGATTACAAACTGAGTGTGCAGGCACCCTAGGCTAAGAGAGACCCTGTCTCAACATATATCACACACACAATAATTTCACATACACACACATTTCACACAGCAGGTCAGCTACATGGAGAAGTAGGAAGTTCTAGTTCCTGATTTTTAAAATAAGATGCAATCTTTGGAACTTATGTAATATTATCCTTATAATTTTATGACAATATTAAACTCTTTCTACCGCTGTTACTCCAGACATACCACTGAACACTTTCTTTGTTTCTTTGTGCAAGTTAGAGACAGCAATCCTTGCTGCTAAGATGGCATAGTCAGGGTGCTTTGTAGTCAAGGTTGCAGCTGTCTCAGCAGCCAGAGTATCCAGTTCCACTGTGGTGACTCCGCTGTACAGGCCTTGGATTACTTTCATGGTGATCTGAGCCTACAAAAATAAAACCAACAGTTATTTGAGCTTTCCCCCAAAAAACAAGAGCCTCCTTAAAAGAGCAGTTAAGACAACCAGTCTTAACATAATCTCCTCATCCTTATCCCAGTGTAAGAATCCATAAACCAACAAAACTACCAAAAATGTATCCTATACATATACAAATGAATTAGTGTCACTTTTTAAAAAAAATGCCAGCGGATGGCAGAAGAGGTGTGGGACAGATACTCTGGGGCCGAAGTCACAATTGAGTTGTCATGTGGGTGCTGGGAATTGAACTCAGGTCCTATGGAAGAGCAGCCATCGCTCCAACCCCCACCCCACACACTTCCATTTTTGAGACAGGGACTCTCATTGATCCTGGAGTAGCGCACCAGCCAGTGAACTTCAGGGAGACCCATATCTTCCTTCCCACAGGCATGCGCCATCATATCTGACTTCTCCATGCATGCTGGGGATCCAAACTCAGGTCCTTATGCTTACAAAGCAAGCACTACCAACGGAGCCATCTCCCCGTCGCCTATACCATACACTGTTGGCATACAGACATGTGCATGCACACATGGGGGTAAGCTCACTTACCCACGCAGGTGCATGTGGAGGCTAGAGTCGACTTGAGATCCACCTGCCCCTGCCTCCCGAGTTGAAAAAGTTTTTAGTTCAGTAAAGACCATTTAAATTTTAAAGATAAATAATACCAAAAGCATACTTTAGACTACATGAATAGCTTTGTATTTTGTTTTTTTGTTCTTGTTTTCAGACATGTTCTTACTACCCTTGGCTAGCCTAAAACTAGAATAGTTTTTATAAGTATGTTTTAATTGAAGCTGATTATAATTTTCTCCGATGGTAGTAAGTATAAATTTACAAAAAGAAAAAAAGAAAAACAGAACAGAAGCCTCACAAGCACACAGCACACATAGTCAAAGGAGCCAGCATGGAAAGTCTATGGATAGAGGCCTCGCTGTAACAACTGCCTCCTACTTACAGATAGCATCTCCGAGTCTGGAGCTTGCCATTGTATGTGCGCCCAGGATCTGACCCTTTCTGCATGTGCCACAGCTCTGATTACACACACTGTTGTACCTGGCTTTTCCACACAGGTATAGAGATCCAAATTCAGGGACTCATGCTTATAGAGCCCACCAAACATTTTAAAGAAAAATAAATTTAAGTTGTGTTTACTTATTTACTAACTGTTTTAGAAACAGGTTAACTAGGAAAGCTGGCCAAAGCATGTGTCCTTCAGAAGTGATGTGAGAGAAGGTAGGCGGTTACTGTGATTGCATTTATAACACAGCTAAGCCAAAGCACTCGGGAGACAGAGGCAGGCGGATCTCTGTGAGCTCGAGGCCAGCCTGGTCTACAAGAGCTAGTTCCAGGACAGCTCCAAGGCTACAGAGAAACTCTGTCTTGAAAAACCAAAACCAAAAAACAAACAAAACAACAAAAAACACAGTTAAGCCTGTTTGCTCCTGATTGCTTTCTTGACTCAACAGATAAGCAGGACAGCAAAGAAGTCCACATAGCTTCTGGAAGTAATCAGAACTCGGAATAGCATGTCATCTATGTGTAGAATATAACAGCATCCACCAGACTTTTTCAACAGGATTCACCCTGGGAAGCTAGTCCATCTCTGCATGTGGACGTATGTTTTTAGATGAGGCGATAAGACTAAGATTCAAGAAACTCTACCTGGTTCTCATTACACTACCATTCAATCAGCCCCCTCCGCTCTCTTATCTACAAAACAAAGAAGATGACATAGGACGAGATCTCAGATTCATCCCAATATTAACATTTGACTGTTTTAATTACTATCTAGAAGTTCAAAATGTGTAGATTTATAAAATTTTAAAGTGTAAAATTATTTTCTCACTTTGGCTACTAATTAAACATTTACCAAGTACTTAACCACATAAATGTCACATTGTGGCTCTCACAAGAATAAGATATATTTATGAGGGCTGGAGGATTGGCTCAGCAGTTAAGAGTGCATACTGATGGCACACACCTTTAATCTCAGCACGTGGGGGCAGAGGCAGGTAAATCTCTATGAATTCAAAGCCAGCGTGACCTACAAAGAGAGTTCCAGGAAGGCCAGAGCTATGCAGAGAAATCTCATCTTGAAAAACCAGAAAAAAGAAAAGAAAGGGGCTGGAGAGCAAGTGCCTGCTCTTCCAAAGGTCCTGAGTTCAATTCCCAGCAACCACATGGCAGCTCACAACCAACTGTAATGAGATCTGGTGCCCTCTTCTGGCCTGCAGGCAAACATACAGACAGAATACTGTATACATAATAAATCAATCAATCAATCTATAAAGAAAGAAAGGAAGGAGGGAAAGAAAGAACGCTGCTCTTCCAGAGGACCCAAAGTAGGTTCCCAACACCCACACTACAGCCTATATACTCTAGCTCCACAGGATCTGGTGACCTCTTCCGGTCCCTTTGGGCACTCAACTGCAAGACTGGACCCATCAGTACTGCACGAGTGGATGACCCACCTTCCCTTCACTGTCCAGCTAACGGCTGCTGGAGGGGTCAAATTCCTCAGCAATGCAATCACTGGTAAGTCGCCCTTGCTCAACCAGGTAAATTAAGCCCAGGGTCCTTCTCATACAAGTAGCCCTAATTAATTTTAACGAGTGGGGACAGACGGGAACACAGACAGACACAAACACAAACACACAAAGCACTAAAAGGACTTATGAAGAAGTTTAGTGGGAAGGAGATAAGAGGACACTGGGCAAAAGATAATAAAAACATATTTCCTATATGTGCGTATAAAATTGTTAAGAGCATCTTAAAAGTTAAGAATAAGATACATCCACTCTTAATACTAGATGATGGAGATACATAACCAATTTTCATACTGTGAGGCTAGAGTGGAGAGGAACACAGGCACCAGGACAGGAGAAATGAGGTGCCTACACAGGGTAAGATTAACGGCTCCCTCTGTCCACATTCAGAATTCTCTGAAAAGTGAAAGCTCAAAGGACACATCAGAGTTAAAAAAAAGTTTCAGGGTAGGAACCAAAAGCTACGGAGAAACCCTGTCTCGAAAAATTAAAAAAAAAAAAAAGTTTCAGGCAACAAATTCACATTTAACACTTAAGTATAGTTAGTGAAGGTCTACAGATAAGAGACACAAAAAGTCACAAGAGGGGAAGAATCTACGATATAAATATACACACTATATTTACTTACAGGATCAACAAAGTCCATATTGAGTCCATAACAGAGTTTCTGGATTCGTGATGTAATTTTGTCAAACATAACTCGCTCTTGGCGGCCATCTGAAGAATCAAACCACAGTTTGCACTAGCAGTTATTAAGATGGGAATATGAAAGAATCGAGTGTAATCAGCTTTTGAAACTGACCAAAAAGAAATGTTAAGAGATCGTCTTTGGGGTCTGCAGAGACGGCTTGGTGGCTAACCTTGTCAATTTAATTGGATTAAAAGTCACCCACCTCAGCATTTAGGAGGCAGAAGCAAGCAGATCTTTGTGAATCCAGGGCCAGCCTGGTCCACATAGCCAAAAGTGGTCAGCCACCACTAACTATATAGTGAAACCCTATCTCGAGAAACAAATAAACGACACACAAAAAAAACCTCCAAAAAAAATTCAGGGGTGGAGGGATACCATACTCCCACCTCCCAAAAGACTAGAAAAATGACTGTGTCCAACGTCTTTTCTAATTTCCAGGTCATCAACTTCGTGGTGTTTGTTTTTGTTTTAGAAATTAAAAAAAAAAAAGACTGACAAAAGTGTTATCAGCTATATAAGTTTCAACTCTAGCCTCATCAATTACTGGCGGGGTGGGGGAGTGCTTTTCGTCAGTCTCTGAAACGTCTTCTGTAAAATGGAGCCAAAAGCAGCTGCGGATGGCGGCTAGGAACAGCAGTGCTCGGGGACGAGCCCACACGGGAGTAACTGTGGAGGGCGCGCCACCACAAAGGCCAAGCGAACCCGGGTACTCAGGGGCCCAGCGCGCTGACAGGGCGGGAAGCCGCGACGGGAAGCGCGGGAAGCGCGGGGCGCCGCGGGGCGGGCGTGAGTGACCGAAGTGCTGCAGCCGGGCGGCCGCTCTCCCTCCTCACCTCGCTTGATCACATGCATGGCGCTGCCGGCTCGGGTGCCGAGGGTTTCGAGACCGATCTGCAGCTCCGGGGCGCTGATGGGCAGAGCGGCGGCCGAAAGCGAGCGCTGACTCCCAAGGAACGCTCGGCGAACGGACTGAGACTGCGCGACAGACAGCACTTTCCTCACCGCCAGGGAGGAACGAAAATACGAACTCCTTCCCGCTCCCGCCACCCGTGACGTACAACGCAGCGCCGCGCGACGGAATTCGAATGACGTTCTTGACGCTTCCAACTCCCGGAGCCGAACGCAGAAAACGAGTAGCGGAAAGTCAGCGTGCCCTTCCCGTGGTCGCCATATTGAGTATGGGCAAAGCCCCGGAGTCTGCGCCTTTCTCCCGCTTTGGGTAAAAGCAAACTGGCGGGAAGACTGTTCTGCCGCCATATTGGGTGTGGGCAAAGGGAGTCTCCGCCCACAAGTATTTTTAAATTTCATAACAAAAAAGTAACTACCCAGAACACTTTTTTTTTTCCTGTTTTACATTCTGGCAACCCCAAGATTTCCATCCGGTAAAGCCTACGCCCTGCAGACCAGAGGCAACTAGGAGGCAACTGAATTGAAGAACCAGGCTAGACCAGGGGTATTTAGATTTTAGCCTTACAGAAATAGGTTCGGCAAAATTTTTAAGCAGGGAGATCCATTCGCCTTTTTTTCTTTTCTTTCTTTCTTTCTTTTTATTTTATTTATTTATTTATTTATTTATTTAGAGACAGGGTTTCTCTATACTTTTGGGGCCTGTCCTGGAACTAGCTCTTGTAGACCAGGCTGGCCTTGAACTCACAGAGACACGCCTGCCTCTGCCTCCTGAGTGAAGGGATTAAAGGCTGCACCACTACTGCCCAGTATCGCCTTTGCAGCTTTGTGGATGGTGGTAGAGATGGGATCAGCAATAAGGTAATTGTCATTTTGGGATGGGATGGTATTAATGAATGAACACAAAAAACATCAGTCCTATGGGATGTCAGATCGAATCCCTCAGAAGAGGAAGCAGAAACAATGTTGAAAGCCAGAGGGGATGGAGGACACCGAGGAAACAAGGTCCTCTAAATCAACTTGATCAAAGCTCGTGTGAACTCAGAGACTATGGCAGCAAGCGTGCAGGGCCTGCATGTGCCTGCACCAGGTCCTTTGTATATACAGTATGGCTTCCAGTTTAGTGTTTGTATGGATTCCTGAGTGTGGGAACAAGCGGGTCTCTGGTTCTTGTGCTTTTCTCTTGTGATCTTTGCCTTCTGTTGGTTTTGTTCAATACTGATGTCTTATTATACTTAATTCATTAATAAAAAAATAAATTGCTGGGAGGTGGTGGTTGACGCCTTTAATCCCAGCACTCGGGAGGCAGAGGCAGGCGGATCTCTGTAAGTTCGAGGCCAGTCTGGTCTACAAGAGCTAGTTCCAGGACAGGCCCCAAAGCTAGAGAGAAACCCTGTCTCGAAAAAAACAAAAATAAATAAATAATTATTATTCCTTAGAAACTTGTTTGTTTTCTAATGGGAGATTGAAAGGGAGGGGATCCAGATGGAAAGGAACTGGAAGAAGTAGAGGGAGGGGAAGATATAATCAGGATATATTATATGAGAAAAAAAACTATATTCAAAGGGGGAAAAGCAAAAGAATAGGTGAAAAAATAAAATGAGGGTGCTATTTTGTACTTATACAGGGAAGATATAAAAACTAATTTGAGCCACTCAAACTGTCCTTCATAAAATAATGTAAGTGGCATATTTTGCTAAAATCTTTCACTTGTTCTTGTACCCTCCGGAAGCTGTTCATCGCCACCCACACGGCTCCCACTTAAAGGAGTCCTACTTGAAGCTAGAAGACCAGGGTGGTCCAGGGGACATGTGATGTATGTACACAATTAAGTGTTATTCAAACATTAGAAACAAATTCATGTCATTTGCTAGAAAATGGATCTGGAGAGTGTCGTGATAAGCCAAGCTCATAAAGACAAATACTGTATGTTTTCTCTCATGTGGGATCTAGATGCAAACCAAAACAACAAAAAAACTCCACTAAACTTGAGCTAGCCACCAGAACTCCAGATTGGTACCTAGCCCATTCAGTGAAGCTTCCTCCAAGAGGTGATAGATGCTTAGAACCACAGCCAAATATTAGGCAGAGGGAGAAACGAAATTGAAGATCTCCATCAGGTCCCTCCCTTTAGAACTTGGGTAACCCCACAGAAGATGGAAAGAAAGAATTATAGGAGCCACAGGGTTCATGGACACCAGAAGATGGTCCACAGAATCAACTAAGCAGGGCTCATAGGGCCCACAGAGACTGAAGTGACCATCATGGAGCCTGCATGGGTCTGCACTAGTTTCTCTAAGCAAGATATCATTATTAACTTGTTTTTGTGAGACTCCTAACAGTAGAAGTAGGGATGTCTCTGACTCTCTAGGCTGCTCTTAGGACCCTTTTCCTTCTACTGGGTTGCATAGAACAGCCTTGATATGAGGGGTGTGTGGCTAGTCTTAACTGTATTTTGTTATGCCACGTTTGGTTGATATGCCTGGGAGGCACATTTTTCTGAAGGGAAGTGGAGAAAGTAGTTGGGAGCAAAGGGGAGAAGAGTGGAGGAAAGAGAAACTGAGGTTGGGGTGTATTGTACAAGAGAAGACTAAACAAATATAAATATTTTTTTAAAAACTTGATGCAGGGGCTGGAGAGATGGCTCATAGGTTAAGAGCACTGACTGCTCTTCCAGAGGTCGTAAGTTCAATTCCCAACAACCACATGGTGGCTCACAGTCATCTATAATGAGATCTGGTGCCTTCTTCTGGCATGCAAGCATACATGGAAGGAATGTTGTATACATAATAAATAAATAAATCTTTAAAAAAAAGCTGAAGCTGCAGCACTATTTGGAAAGAGGAAAAGTGTTAACAGGGTAAAGGTTTCTCCATTTTCTCTCAGCTGAGCCATCTTTGGTTGCTACCCGTGGTTTGAAAGAAAATGGTCCCCCAAAGGGAGTGGCACTATTAGGAGGTGTAACCTTGTTGGAGGAAGTGTGTCACTGTGAGGGTGGGCTTTGAGGTTTATTTTACTCAAATTTCCCTCAGTTGTGACTGTTAGTTGACTTCCTCTTGCCTGCAAGATGTAGGACTCTCAGCTACTCTGGGACCATATCTGCCAGTATGTCTTCTTGCTTCCCGTCATAATAGCCTGGACTTCTAAAACTGTAAGAGACATCACAATTAAATGTTTTCTTTATAAAAGTTGCCATGGTCATGGTGTCTGTTCACAGCAATAAAAGCTCTAACCCTTTGCCCTGAAAAGTTCCATGGGAAAACACCCAATCCTGTTCTAGAAACTCAGGGTCCTAAATGTCCCAGCTAACATGTTCTTGGCTCTTGTAAAACAGTTTGCTGGCTTCCCCCTTGCAACTGCCAACCAGTATGGGGTTTTTCTGTGTTGTCGTTAAAACCTCCCTGTAATATGCATTTGAGTCTGCTCTGTGAGAAGTGTTTCTCTCCAGGCAGTCACAAGCCAGCTTAACAGACTCTCAATTGCAGTGGCCTGAGTGTTCTCTGGGTTTCTACCCCATAACAAAGAGGACACCAATATAGCAGTGATTCCATAGTTGAGAATGGACTGGAGCCCTGCCAAAAGAGAGATCCCTCTGTTCTAAGAGAACTGCTGAGAACTGAAACAATGCAGGCCTCCTCCTGAGAGAAGGCACGCTCAACTCTCACAGCAAAGCTACATACTTTGCCTTTGTCTCACAGATTTCTTTTTTTTCTTTTTATTGATATTTATTGAGCTCTCCATTTTTCTCTGCTCCCCTCCCTGCCTCTCCCCTCCCCTCTTCAATCCTCCAAGGTCCCCATGCTCCCAATTTACTCAGGAGGTCTTGTCTTTTTCTACTTTCTACTTCCCATGTAGATTAGTTCTATATAAGTCTCTCTTAGTGTCTTCATTGTTGTCTAAGTTCTCTGGGATTGTGATATGTAGGCTGGCTTCGTTGATTTATGTTTAAAAACCACCTATGAATGAGTACATGTGATAATTGTCTTTCTGTGTCTGGGTTACCTCACTCAAAATAATGTTTTCTAGTCCCATCCAATTTCCTGCAAAATTCAAGCTGTCGTTATTTTTTCTGCTGTGTAGTACTCCATTGTGTAAATGTACCACATTTTTCTTATCCATTCTTCAATCGAGGGGCATTTAGCTTGTTTCCAGGTTCTGGCCATGACAAACAAAGCTGCTATGAACATAGTTGAGCACATGTCTTTGTGACACGATTGAGCATCCTTTGGATATATACCCAAAAGTGGTATTACTGGGTCATGAGGAAGATTGTTTCCTAATTTTCTGAGAAATCGCCACACTGACATCCAAAGGGGTTGTACCAGCTTACATTCCCACCAGCAATTTCCTTTTCCCCACAACCTCTCCAGCATAAGTTGTCATCAGTGTTTTTGATCTTGGCCATTCTTTCAGGTGTAAGATGGAATCTCAGAGTTGTTTTGATTTGCATTTCTCTGATGACTAAGGATGTTGTTAAGTGTCTTTCAGCCATTTTAGACTCCTCTGTTGAGAGTTCTCTGTTTAGGTCTGTACTCCAATTTTTTATTGGATTAAGTGATCTTTTGGTGTCCAATTTCTTGAGCTCTTTGTATATTTTGGAGATCAGACCTCTGTCTGATGTGGGGTTAATGAAGATCTTTTCCCATTCTGTAGGCGGTCATTTTGTCTTGTTGACTGTGTCCTTTGATTTACAGAAGCTTTTCAGTTTCAGGAGGTCCCATTTATTCATTGTTTCTCTCAGTGTCTGTGCTGCTGGGGTCATATTTAGGAAGTGGTCTCCTGTGCCAAAGCGTTCAAGTGTACTTCTCACTTTCTCTTTCTATAAGGTTCAGTGTGGCTGGCTTTATGTTGAGGTTTTTGATTCATTTGGACTTGAGTTTTGTGCATGGTGGTAGATATGCGTCTATTTTCACTTTTCTACATGTTCATATCCAGTTATGCCAGCACCACTTGTTAAATATGCTTTCTTTTTTCGATTTGATTTTTTTGTTTCTTTATTAAATATCAAGTGTTTGATGATGTGTAGATTGATATCCGGGTCTTCGATTCAGTTCCATTGGTCCTCCTGTCTGTTCTTATGTCAGTACCAGGCTGTTTTCAGTGCTGTAGCTCTGTAGTAGAGTTTGAAGTCAGGGATTGTGATGCCTCCAGAAGTTCTTTTATTGTACAGAATTGTTTTTGGCTATCCTGGTTTTTTTTTTTTTTCCAAATGAAGTTGAGTACTGTTCTTTTGAGGTCTTTGAAGAATTTTGCTAGGATTTTGATGGGCATTGCATTGAATCTGTAGATTGGTTTTGGTAAGATTGCCATTTTTACTATATTAATTCTGCTTACCCAAGAGCATGGGGAGGTCTTTCCACTTTCTGGTGTCTTCAATTTCTTTCTTCAAAGATTTAAAGTTCTTGTCATACAAGTCTTCTACTTGTTTGGTTAGAGTTACTCAGAGATATTTTATGCTATTTGTGACTATTGTGAAGCATGTTGATTCTCTGATTTCTTTCCCAGCCCTTTTATCATCTGTGTACAAGAGGGCTACTGATTATTTTTAGTTAATCTTATATCCTGATACATTGTTGAAAGTGTTCATGAGTTGTAGAAGTTTCTTGGTAGAATTTACGGGATCACTTATGTAAACTATCATATCATCAGCAAACAATGATAGTTTGACTTCTTCTTTTCCAGTTTGTATCCCCTCGATCACCCTTTGGTATCTTATTGCTCTAGCTAGGACTTCAAGAACTATATTGAATAGGTATGGAGAGAGTAGACAACCTTGATTTGTTCCAGATTTCAGTGGAATCACTGGGAGTTTCTCTCCATTTAGTTTGATGTTAGCTGTTGACTTGCTATATATTGCCTTATTTATGTTTAGGTATGGTTCTTGTATCCCTGCTCTCTCCAAGACCTTTATCACGAAGGGATGTTGTACTTTGTCAAATGCTTTTTCGGCATCTAATGAGATGATCATGTGATTTTTATTTTTCAGCTCATTTATATGGTGGATTACGTTGACAGATTTTCGTATGTTGAACCATCCCTGCATCTGTGGGATGAAGCCAACTTGGTCATGGTGGATGATGGTTCTGATGTGTTCTTCGATTCAATTTGCTAGTATTTTATTTAGTATTTTTGCATCAATGTTTCATGAGTGAAATTGGTCTGTAACTCTCTTTCTTAGTAATGTCTTTCTGTAGCTTGGGTATCAGGGTAATTGTAGCCTCATAAAAAGTTTGGCAATGTTCCCTCTGTTTCTATTGTGTGGAATAATTTGAGGAGTATTGATATTAGTTCCTCTTTGAAAGTCTTGTAGAATTTTGAGCTGAAACCATCTGGTCCTGGGCTTTTTCTGGGGGGAGGGGGACTTTTGATGATTATTTCTATTTCTTCAGCAGTTATACATCTGTTTAATTTGCTTATCTGGTCTTGATTTAATTTTGTTATGTCCCCCCTTTCATTTCTGATTTTGTTAATTTGGATATTCTCTCTCTGCCTTTTGGTTAGTTTGGATAAAGGTTTGATTTTCTCGACAACTCTTTGTCTCATTGATTCTTTGTATTGTTTTCTGTTTCTATTTTGTTGATTTCAGCTCTCAATTTGATCATTTCCTGCCATCTAGTTCTCTTAGGCGAGTTTGCTTCTTTTTGTTCTAAAG
>NW_026068090.1:312435-331569 GCF_014885135.2 Alexandromys fortis
TTTTGGTTTTTCGAGACAGGGTTTCTCTGTGGTTTTGGAGCCTGTCCTGGAACTAGCTCTTGTAGACCAGGCTGGTCTTGAACTCACAGAGATCCGCCTGCCTCTGCCTCCCAAGTGCTGGGATTAAAGGTGTGCGCCACCACTGCCCGGCTTGTTCTAAAGTTTTCAAATGTTCTGTTAATTCACTAGTGTGGGATTTTTCCAGCTTCTTTATGTAGGCATTTAGTGCTATGAACTTTTTTCTTAACACTGCTTTCATTGTGTCCCATAAATATGGGTATGTTGTGTGGTCATTTTCATTGAATTTTACGAAGTCATTAATTTCCCCCCTTTATTTCTTCCTTGACCCATTGATGATTCAGGTGAGCATTGTTTAATTTCCATGTGTTTGCGGGTTTTCTGGAATTTGTATTGCTGTTGACTTCTAGTTTTAAAGCATGGTGATCTGATAAGGTACATTGGTTTATTCCAATTCTTTTGTATTTGTTGAGGTTTGTTTTGTTACAGAGTATGTGGTCAATTTTTGAGAAGGTTCCATGAGGTGCTGAGAAGAAGGTATATTTTTTTCTGTTTGGATGGAATATTCTATAGATGTCTGTGAAGTCCATTTGAGTCATAACATCTATTAGTTCTCTTATTTCTCTGTTCAGTTTTTGTCTGATTGACCTGTCCAGTGGTGAGAGGTCAGTGTTGAAATCTCCCACTATTAGTGTGTGGGGTTTAATATATGATTTAAGCTTTAGAAGTGTTTATTTGATATATGAGGGTGCCCGTATTTGGGGCATATATGTTCAGTATTGAAATTTCCTCTTGATGGATTTTTCCTGTGACTAATATTAAATGTCCTTCTTTGTCTCTTTTGACTGATTTTTAGCTTAAAGTCTATTTTGTTAGATATTAGGATAGCTACACCTGCTTGTTTCTTAGATCCATTTGTTATTTTTCCCAACCTTTACTCTGACACAATGTCTGTCTTTGAGGTTGAGATGTGTTTCTTGTATGCAGAAGAGGAATGGATTCTGTTTTCGTATCCAATCTGTTAGCCTATGCCTTTTTATGGGTGAGTTGAATACCATTTACATTAGGGGATATTAATGATGAGTGGTTGCTATCTCCTGTTAACTTAGTTTTCATCATTGGTGATGTTAATTTGTGCATTTTTTTTCCCTTCGGGATTTGCTGTAATGAGATCATCAATTGTCTGTGTTTTTGTTGGTGTAGCTGTTGTTCCTTGGAAACTACAGCTCCCAGACTCCTCCTGGAGTACGAACACCTTGGCGCGCTGGCGCCCCAGATGAGGGTCATTCCTCCCAGATAACCTTGCGCCCCCCCCCCCCCGTTAAAAGCGAGCTTCCACGAGGTCTCGCTCTCTTGCCCCCTCGCTCTCACCCCTACCCTTGTGTGTCTCGCACACCCCATCCCTTATTGTGTTTCCCTCTCCCCATTAAAGCGCACCCACGTGGGAGCCGTGTGTCTCGTCTCTTCTTTGCGCGTGTCTCGCCTATCCTGTGTTTGTCCACACACCCACGCCGCCGTTTTTAAAGGAATAATAGTAGCCATCTTCCTTGGCTTGGAGTTTTCCTTCTAATATTTTGTGCAGGGCTGGGTTTGTGGCTAGGTATTGGTAAAATCTAGATTTGTCATTGAATATCTTGTTTTGTCCTCCTATGATGATCGACACTTTTCTGGGTATAGTAGTATGGGCTGGCATTCGTGGACTCTTAATGTCTGCATAATGCTTGACTGTAGTGATAGGAGCGGCGAGGCTGCGTCCCCGGCACCCGGCCGCCGGCATGGCTAGCTTATGCCCGAAATAATTACACGGAAACTGTATTCTTTTAAACACTGCCTGGCCCATTAGTTCCAAGCCTCTTATTGGCTAGCTCTTACATATCGATCTAACCCATTTCTAATATCCCTGTAACACCACAAGGTGTCTTACCAGGGAAGATCTTAACCTGCGTCTGTGTCTGGTAGGAGAATCATGGTGACTCCTTGACTCAGCTTCTTTCTCCCAGCATTCTGTTCTGTTTACTCTACCCACCTAAGGGTTGGCCTATCAAGGGGCCTAGGCAGTTTATTAATAAGAAATCACTCCCACATCACTTGACCATGACCTTCTGGCTTTTATTGTCTCCACTGAGAACTCAGGTGTAATTCTGATAGGTCTACCTTTATATGTTACTTGGTCTTTTTCCTTTGCAGCTCTTAATATTCTTTCTTTACTCTGTATGTTTAGTGTTTTGATTATTATGTGGCATGAGGACTTTTTTTGGGGGGGAGGATCCAGTCTATTTGGTGTTCTGTGAGCTTCTTGTATCTTCATAGGCATATCTTTCTTTAGGTAGGGAAAGTTTTCTTCTATGATTTTGTAAAATAAATTTTCTGTGCCTTTGAGTTGAACTTCTTCTATATTATTCTAAGATTTGGCCTTTTAAATGTCCCATATTTCATGGATATTTTGGGTTAAAATTGTTAGATTTAATGTTTTCTTTAACTGTTAAGTCTGTTTCCTGTATTTTATCATCAGCGCTTGAGATTCTCTCTTCCATTTCTTGTATTGTTTTCAGGCTTGCATTTGTGGTTTCTGCTCTTTTTCTTCTGATTTCTGTTTCTATAATTCCTTCAGCTTATGTTTTCTTTATTTTTTCTATCTCAGTTTTCAAGTCCTGTATAGTTTCTTTTATATGTTTGAGTTCTTTTTCTTGGTTTTCTTTAAGTGATTTGCTGATATGTTCCAGTTTTTTGTTTGTTTTTTCCTCCATATCTTTAAGGTAATTTCTCATTTCATCTTTAAGAATTTCAAACATTCTTTTGAGGTTATTTTTTAGATCATTTTCTTCTGGTTCATCCATATTTGGTTGTTCAGGTCTTACTTTTGTAGGGTCTTTAGGTTTTACTGGTATTGTGTTGCTTTTTGTGGTGTAGCATGTGATCTTACCTTTTCTACTCATCTTTTCCTCAAATAGGTGTGGTTGGGGCTGTCTGAGATTCTGTTGAATAATCTAGGTGCCAGTGAATCCAAAGCTCAGATGGTTGTTCCTCATGGTACAGTCAGTGTCACAGTTCTAGTGACCCAGTTGGTTATTCCTGTTCCTGGAGGTAACTCAGTGCTCCTGTGCTTTGGTCTGCTTCCTTGGAGTTTGCTGTCTCAGGCCTACTGTGGCCTAGGCTGCTGGCTTTGATCTGTTTCTGTAAATTTTTTTTTGTTTGTTTGTTTTTTGAGACAGGGTTTCTCTGTAGCTTTGGAGCCTGTCCTGGAACTAGCTCTTGTAGACCAAGCTGGTCTCGAACTTACAGAGATCTGCCTGCCTCTGCCTCCCGAGTTTTGGGATTAAAGGCATGCACCACCACTGCTCGGCTGTTTCTGTAAATCTTGGTCTAGATCTCCTGTTGTAGAAGTCCCTGGCTTGGAGTTTGACCTGTTCTGGTGGCAATTGCTGGCTCTGGATCTGGTCGCTGGGTCAATATTGATCCGCCGTGTCCTGGAACTGGGTTTACTCCTGGCTTCTCCTCCTGGTGGAGTTTGTTCTCTCTGTGTCCCACTCTGTTTCCAGTGGAGGTCGCAGACTCTGAGTCAGGTCGTTGGCTTACTCCTGGTCTGCCAGTGTCCCAGGACTGGGTTGGTTTCTGGTTTCTGCTCCCGGTGGAGCTTGTTTCCTCCAGCTCTCTCTGTCCTTGTCTCATAGTTTTCTATAAACTGTAAAAGACTACCAGCATGCTAGAGAAAAGGATGGAGTTATTTTTTCTCCCCAGTAACAAAACTACAAATAAATCCATTTCCCATTCCTAATTTCTGTTTCCTAATTTCTTTTGAAATGCAGAGAAACTAAGATGATAGGTTTATGGACCTAAGAATGAATGGGTTGAGGGGTGGAAGTGAAAAATATCCAAGTACTTGCTAGACATGCATGAGGATGCCAATAAAAACTCAGCATTTTATTCAATGAATGTACACTTTTTTAAAAAAGATGCGTCCATCGAGGTGGTGATAAGGCATTTACCACCAAGCCTGACAATTGGAATCCAATCTTCAGGGCCCACATGGTAAAAGAACCAATTACCATAAGCTGTCCTCTGATGTCCACACAGGCATATGATAAGTAAGTATATTTTCCCCCTTTAAGATGGCTCAAATAGAGAATTGTCAAAAGGGCAGAGTGGCATAAACCTGTAATCCTAGGATTTGAGCAGTGGCTGCAGGAGGATTACGGGTTCAAGACCCCCCCCCCTTTTTTTTTTTTTTTTTTTTAGTTTTCGAGACAGGGTTTCTCCGTAGCTTTGGAGCCTGTCCTGGCACTAGCTCTTGTAGACCAGGCTGGCCTAGAACTCACAGAGATCCGCCTGCCTCTGCCTCCCGAGTGCTGGGATTAAAGGCGTGCGCCACCACTGCCCGGTCATAAGACCCTCTTTTTAAAGAAGTTTTCTTAAAAAGGAAAGAAAAAAATAGGACTGTTGGATTTAATCAATAAAACTGAATCCCAAGTATTGTGTAAGACAAGATTATACTAAAAAATCTTCACCCGGGGCTAGAAAGAGGTTAAGAGCACTGGCTTCTCTTCCAGACATTCTGAGTTCTGTTCCCAGCAACCATATGGTGGCTCACAACCATTTATGATGGGATCTGATGCTGTCTTCTGGTGTGCAGGCACACATGCAGTCAGGGCACTATATACATAATAAATAAATAAACCTTCAAAAAAGAATCTTCACTTGAAACTCAAATTTACTAAGTATCCTGTATTTTATTAGGCATCTCCCAGCCAGAGGGCTTCCGGGTATGTGCACTAGAGCTTCATTCACCCTGGTAAATGAATAATAGTCTCTTTATCCGTTTTATGTTTTTTTAAAAATGCTTATAATTTATTTAGGCTGGTGGTGGTAGAGAATGCCTTTATCCCAGGGAAGCAAATACAGACACATCTCTGAGTTTGAGGTCAGCCTGGTCTAAAGAGCAAGTCCCAGGACAGCCATGGCTACTCAGAAAAACCCTGTCTCGGAAAGGGGAAAAAATGTGAATGTATTTTTTGTGCCCCTGCCTGTGCGTGCACACCATGGCTCATGTGTTGAAATTAGAGGACAGAACTTCCAGATTTGGTTCTGTCCTTCCACCGTGTGGGTCTCCGGGATGAAATTCAGGCTTAATGTCAAGTGCCCTAACCCAATGGGCTATTTCACCAGCCCTTCATCCCTTTCGCTAAGCCAGAGAGAACACAATGAGAGAGTAACAGCCAGCAGAGGTTAAAATCTCCTACATGCTTTATTGGACTTCAAAGAATCTTATGAAATAACACAGAAAAACCCATGTGAGGGTGTCCAGGGGGCTACAAGGCAGTCTATAGCCTAGCACCCGCCTAAGACTGGCCCCAGCTGCACCCAACCCAGGCCCAAATTAGGATCTCAGGGTAAAGGCATGACAGAATGGGGCAGAGGGAAAAATACCTTTACAGCCATAGCAAAAACAGGTAAAGAAGAGAGTTGTCTGGAAGATGGGAGGCGTGAGCGAGAAGTGGTCACACAGCAGCCTTCACATACAGATACTGTCTTCCTTCACCACCCCCTCCCCAAAACAGTTGTGTCCGTTTTGAGCCTCTGGTCCAGGCTATGCAGTAACATGAAAATGGAGTCTGACAAGGGAGGATGCTGTGCAGGCACTTGGGAAATTCAGGAGATTTATTTTACTTTATTTTATTTACTTTAAAACTGTTTGTCTTTTGGTTCAAATACAATATCCTTGCCCAGGGCTCCACAAGAGCCCTGTGTCATGACTGTGGCTCCCATAGCCAGGGGAGTAAGTTGTCCTGAGCCCCAGCAGTACTGATACTTGAGGAGCTTCAGGGAAGCACCTCGTAAGAGATACACTCCTGCAATATAGGGGAGCAGAGGTAAGAGGAAGGCAGAAGTGGGCAGGGCAAGAGAGAAATGGCAAGTGCCTTATAGCCCACAGCTTTGGCATCTACTTATCCTCCACCTAAGAGAAGTCTCTCCCCAATAACGCAAGCCTGGCCTCTCCTCAAAACTGGTGACTTGTTCCCTGGGAGTTGGTTCATTCCCTGAATGGAGCCCCGGAGATGCAAATGAGCTCCAGGATGAGGTTCCCTCCAACCTATCACACTTTGACAGAACAAACCCCAGAGATTGGGCCCTTGGCCCCGTCGGGGTAAGCAGAACGATGATGAGTAGGATGGAGATCTGAGGTACAGGTGTCAGAAGTTACTCCTCCTATCTTCCCCACAACTGCTAGGAAAGCTGGGGGGTAGTGGGGGAGAGGAGCTTGAAAGCAGGAAACAGAAACAAAAACCAAACCTCAAAACTGGGACAGCAGAGATGGTGGAGCTGGGACACTATGGGGACGGCACTAAGACATGCACTGGAGTGGAGAGGGTGTGACAGCAGCCATGGTTGGAAGGAAGGGTTTCAGGGCAGGCCGGCCATGGTGGTCAATTAATAAATAATGATGAAGGATCAAGGATGAGTGGGGCAGGTATGTACAGTGCCCAGAACCCAGGCCAGCCCCTCCGTGCCCCACTCCAGGGGCCAGATACCTCAAAGAAAGGAAGGGGGAAGGCAAGGCTGTCTCAACACTGCCATCCTATCCTGCCTACTTCTTAAGAGGCTTCTTAAAAATTTTGAGGGGAAACTTCTTCCTGCCTGGGCTAGAGTCTGTCTCCTCACCAATAGAACCATTATCCTCCTCAGCCACAGCCTTCTTGCCAGCCAAGTGGGGAATCCGTGTGTTTCGGCTACCTTGCAGGGCTCGGCTGTCCCCAACTGGTGATGGTGTGTCTGGGTCTGGGGAACTAGGGCTATAAGAATGGGAAGAATCCAAAAGTGGGGAGCTACCAGGTAGGCCTGAAGGGTTCAGCTCCATCAGGCTGTGGGCCTTGTCTAGGCCGTGGTTCAGCGCCAGTAATGCCTTCTTGGCCAGAGCAGGGCTGTCAGGCAGTTTCTCCACCAGAGATCCTGGATGGACCCCCTCAATCAGCCGATGGCTGCCATTGGAAGGCATGGCACTGAGAGCCTCATCTGCAGCACGGCCCATCTGAGGAGGCTTGGGAGCCACACGCTGGCGGTCACTCATGTGGAGGGAGGACTCCGAATCGGAATGGGTCAAATCCCTGTAAGATATTGGACAGAGAGGAAAAAGGAACATAGAATACAGGGAAATGGGAAGAGGAGGAGAAGAAAAAGAGAGGAAAAGTAGGATTATGGAGGAAACAAAGTGGGTAGAAATAGGAGAAAGGGAACAATGATGAAAAGAGACAGAAAGAAATAAAAACATGTTATTATATACCATCACCATCAGGGAAACAGCTTTATATTGGCTGAATATCAAGGTCCTACACTGATAGAAACCATAGGCTCAAATTCCATAGGCATCCTCTTCAATAATCCACCTTCCCATGTCTGGTAAAGTTTATTAGGACTCAATCCTAAACTACCATAGAAGCACCATGTTGCTCCGAATCACCATTTCCTATGCCCCCCTCCCCACTTAATTCTGTCACACCTGGGGTACATGCAGTCCAGGCCAGGCTCCAAAGAACAGGACACATGCAGTCAGCAGGCCTGACCAAGGCTGGGGAGAAGTTAGAACAGCCTAGCAAACAATCTCTCATTCATCCCAAAGGCCAAGATGTTGCCTCTTCCTACCCTCTCACAGGATTTAAAGGAGGCCATGGAGAAGTTCTGCAGAGTTCAAGTCAAAGCAGGAAGTGTGGGATTTGTCAGAGCTCTGCTGACAGGGAGAATTTAGAGAGGCATAGGAAGATAGAACATTGGCCTTTAAGGTACAGGGCTTGAGAAGAGCTCTAAACCCTTCTGTGATCTTAGTTAGATAAGTCATCAAACTTTGCTGAACCTCAATCTTTGCCCAATGAAAATGGTATCAACCTAATTACCTTACAAGACTGGAGGAACAAAAATGTTAACAAAGCACTTAGAAACTGCAAAGTATTGTAGAAGAAAGGCAATAGAGCCAGCCAACCTGGAAGGTCAATATAGGACCAGTTATAAGAGGTCTTCTTTGCAGATCGGAATTATGGGATCATGCCATTACATACTGGACATATACTCTGAGTCTAGTTCAGGGACTAAAAACCCTTTAAGGACTTGGTGAGCCGGGGAAGGCCATGAGCCAATCTCAGATGCCACTGCTCCTGCTTCTACAACAAAGGGGTGAATATTAGGATTACCCTGTCAATCTTGAATTCTCCTTCACTTTCCTAGAGGCCTGAGATCCCACAACAGAGGCAGAGGAGAGGGCCAAAGGAAAGGTATAAACATCTGAGTTAGAAGAGTAGGAGCGGAAATACTAAATAGGAAGTAGGTAAGAAGGAAGTCAGGGGTCAAAGGTTAGGAAGGGCACCAGTCTTCTGAAACAGGCAAAAAGTATGGGGTTGGCTCTTAGCTATTTTAGGTCTCTCTCAGGAAACAACTGAGCAGCAATTCCAAGGGTCAGTACCTTCCTATTTACAGGTGGAAGGGAAACAATGCAAGTACCCATTCCACTACTACAAATACTGCTTCGGCCACATAGTCTACTGTCCATAATCAGTCAGTCTCCTATTTGGCTTTATGTATCTGACACTTTTATCTAAATGTGTCTTCACCAAGTGCACATCTACAATTCCAGTACTTGGAGGGCTAAGGCAGGAGAACTACCCCAAATCCAAGGCAAGCCTTCTGTACATATATAGTAAGTTCCAGGATGAATGGCTAGGGCTATATAGGAAAACCATGTTTCAAAAACAAAATAAATTAAACAAAAAGCTGGTGTGGTACCATACACCTATACTCTCGGCAACTGAGAAGTAGAGACTGAGGATCAGGAGTCAAGATTACCCTTAGCACATACCAAGTTTAAGGCCAGCCAGGACTATATCTTAAACAATAATAATAATAAAAAAAACTGTCCTTGTTTCTCTAAGCACACAACAATCCTCCCCCATAAACATAAACCACCTAGAAAGATGTTCTGAGAAGCACACTAAAAATGGTGGCTCTTTTAAACTAAGAAAGTAAGAATCCTATCAATTTCTACCTTTATAGCACTAAGAAAAAGATAAAAAAGGTTTGGACCTCTCAGCCTCATTTTTCCTGACCTACAGCCTGGAACTTGTTCTCGATCCTCATCTTTCCATGCCTCCCTCATCAATTAAATGATAAGAATCCCATAGAAGGATAAGAACCTAGGAGAAAGCCTTAGTAGACATAAGAGGGGAAAAGTCCATTAAGGTAAGCTCACCTTCCCTCCCTGAACTTCTGAGACCGTTTAGGCCAGAGTTATCCCTCCCCAAAGGCTAGGCTGCCTTGGACTCCCATCCCAAGCTACTAACCTTACTAGAGAGCCTGTTTGCCTTTAGAGATGATCCTCTGGTGCATGGTGCAAAAGAAAATTAAGCAGTGAACAGGCCAGGTGAATGCAGGAACTACCCACCCTTCCTCCCAATCGTCCTCGGCTTAGACCTTGGAGCATGAAATTATAGCAACCCGTAGATTCCCCAACCCATTCCGGTCTTCTCCATGGGTATGAGGAGGAACAGTCTCTCTTCCCACACTTTCAGATGAAAATGAAGATGAGAGTGAAAATGGGCAGCTCTGTAAGCAATAATCCTTAAGGGCAGTTTCTTTGTGGAGGCAAAAGAACAGCCCTCAAGGATAACTATCTAAAGGTTCATGAAGCAGAGGTAGAGCGAGGGACAGCCACCGTTAGGCCAGACCCAAGAAATCAACAGAGTAAGCAGGCTGCAGCTCGACAACCCGGACACAGGACTGGACACAGCCACAATTTCAGGGATGAGATGTACTTGCGGAGGCGAGTCCTTTCTTGGGGTCCCCTAAGCTTGTCCCATACAAGGTCAAGGCTACTACCTCTGATCTTAGCCTAACATTTTGACATATTAGCAGGGAAAGTTAATGTGCTGCCAGAACAGGCTGAGGAGAACGTTCAACTCTTTTCTGCGTCGCTTACTGAAACCTTGCAAAAGAACAAGTGTCCTAAATGAAAAGTCAAGTTCTGTCTGTGCACTACCCTAATCATCTCCGCAACCTGGGGAAAGTTGCCCTTTCAGAGCCTCGACTTCCTACTCTAACAAAGTATTTCAATACCTGCCTAACTTTTCTTGCCCCAAATTTTCAAATCTGTATTTCTTCTCCTGTAGTGTAATTCCACGAAGGCTGTGCTCATTTACTCAGTCAAACTAGACACTTCTTTTTGCATCTCCAGTCAGTTATAAGTAAACTATCTTGCCATACTGAGACCCAGCTCTTCCCCAGCGGTATGCTGCAGTGCCTCAGAGTTCCTTAGTCTTCTCTTTCCTACCTGCATACAGGCCACTACTCTGTTATTTCTAAAATGGAAAGATTTTAATTTGTATTTTATTACACATATTTATTTTGTGTGTGCACACAAGCACACACATATGGCACAGATGTGGAGGTCAGAGGACCACTTCCAGGGGCTGGTTCCTTCATTCTATCATGAGGACTTTTGGGTTCAAAGTCAGGTCATCAGGCTTGGCAGCAAGCACTTGTAATTATCCCACGTCCTTTAAAACAGAAGTACAGACAATTCACTTTCATCTGGAAACCCTTTATGCTCCACTTCTTAAGAGATAAAGACTAAATCCTTAGTCTTTCTGAACTTTTCATCATTCTGACCTCATCTACTACTGCTTCTCTCCAACACATATGCAATATTTTCATTACAAATATATACTATGTTCTTACACTTCAATTCCTCTACACATAACATCTCCTCAAGCTAGAACACTATTCCTTTCTCCATGAACAGGGCTTCACCACCAATGTCATCTCTTTTGTGACACATTCCACCTAGATACACACTGTTAGTCATTCCTCCTTCCTCAGTACCCCAGAGCACTTATAAAATCGGCTCATAATTGACGTGTGTGCCATTCCCAGATAAAACTATATGTCATGATTACTGGGATTTCATCTTATCATCCATGAAAGAACCTAACACAGTACATTTGTTTAAGGAGTAAAGGAAATGAGAGAACTGATCTGAAAGTGCATAATTTAAACAAGTGTTATAGGATCATGAGGGAAGAGGACTGGTACTCATTTTCAGAGTCAGAAAACCCCAAACAGCAAAGGGAAGACAGGTGTAGGAAATTAAGCTGACCTTAATAAGGAAATGCAGAACTGAGAAAGGAAAGGACAAGGGGGGAAACTCCTCACCACACCTCTCAGAAGTCAACAAGCAGCAGGCAGCAGGCAGAAGCCAAGGTAAAAGCAGTAGAAAGGGAAGGAAGGAAGAGAAGAGCTGATACCCCAAGCTCTCTGAATGCCCAGACATCACAGCGCTGTTGTCAGAAGGGGTTGGGTCAGGGTAGGGATCCATCTGGAGGAAATAGGAAGTGCTGTGATGATAATAAACAGGGTGAACATGGACGGTGTTGATGGTGGTGGTGGTGGTGGTGGTGGTGGTAATGGAGGTGGTAGTGGTGGTGGCGATGGTGGTATTGGAAGAGGAGCAGGAAGAAGAAGCAGAGGCAGATGGAGGGCTGGTCCCGTGGCCTTCAGAACTGAAAGACTGTCCAGATGAAAGGCTACGCATTCGCCGCAGAGATACCCGGCTTGTCAAGAAGTGGCCAGCCTCGCCCTCTACCAACCTCTGAGATCCCAGGCCATGTTGTGGCTCCGTCAGGCGCTGCCGAACGCTGCTCTGCAGGCTGGGAGCTGCAAGGAGAGGAAAAAGAGTATAAGGACTGGCCAGTCCAGGCTGGATGCAGGCAAGCAGGTACCCATAAAGATATGCCTGCTAGATACCTCTCTGGACCTTTGATACCCAATCTAGGGAGAAGGACACCACCTCCCAGAAACCTCCCGCTATGGGACCTGAAAGGATGGGAAACTGTAGAGGAGGGGTCAGTTTTAGTGGTAATTCCAGTGGAAGGAGACCTGAGGCCAATGTCACTATAAAGGGAAGTAGCAAGGCAGTTAGTGGGAGGACACAGGCAGGGCAGTACAGGATAGGGTCTTGGAGCAAGGTCCGGGAGAGCAGCAAGAACCAGCCTTTCCTTTTTAACCAGCCTCAGTAAGTAATTCACAACACAGACAAGGACTTATACACAAACATGTTTGTTGGCTCGTTATTAATAGTTGCATAGAAGTATACATAAAGATGAAATGACTGAAAAATGAGAGCAAATCTATTTGCTAGGAGACAGCAGAGACATCAAAAGTGATGCTTATAAATTTTTTTTAAAGATTTATTTATTTATTATGTATACAGTATTCTGCCTACATGTATGCCTGCAGGCCAGAAGAGGGCACCAGATGGTTGTGAGCCACCATTTGGTTGCTGGGAATTGAACTCAGGACCTCTGGAAAAGCAGCCAGTGCTCTTAACCACTGAGCCATCCCTCCAGCCCTGCTTATGAAAATGTTTAAGAACTTATTAAAGTTCCTGGAGCTGGAGGTGGTAGGACATAACTAACCTCAGCACCAGACAGACCAAGGCAGCAGAGTTAGGAGTTAGAAGCCAGCAGACTAGAAAGTGAACTAGAGATTAGCTGGACTGTATAATGAGACTCAGTTTCAGAAAACAAACATCAAAAACTTTCAAGGGACAAAGAAGGATAAAAATTTTTATAAAATAGCCTTGAACTTTGGAATATAAAACACTAGAGTTTGAACCCAAGTCTTTCTACTTCTAACTGCAACCCTAAACCACTTACGCTCTCATTTTGACTCATATTTGTAGAATCCTGTGGGGTTGTTCTGAGACTTTCAAACACCCCAAAAAACCTACACAGGTCATTGCACTCAATATTTTAGCCACCTTTTAAAAATTCACAAGAGGAGAATGGAGAGATGTCCTATCTGCTAACTGTATGTTCTGCTCTTGCAGAGGGTCTGAGTTTGGTTCCCAGCACCTACTTTGAGCAATTCACAAGAACCTGTAACTCCAGCTCCAGGGATCCAATGTTCTCATCTGGCTCTGTGGATACTGCATTTATGTGTACAAACCCAAACTCAAGACACATACATATACACATAATTTCAAATAAAAATAAAATCTTCTCTTAAATTGACAAAAAAAAAATCAAGAAAAAGTATTCAGCTATGGTGAGACAATAAACACCTTTTCTGTTTTTGAAGACAGGGTTTCTCTGTGTAGCCCTGGCTATCCCAGAACTCACTTTTTAGACTAGGCCGGCCTCAAACTCTGCCTCATAAGTGCTGCCTCTGCCTCCTGAGTGCTGGGATTAGAGGCATGCACCACCACACCCGGCATGAATGCCTTTTAAAAGTGCTATTATTCATGTATTTTTTTTAACTTTCCAAATTTCCTCTAATACATACATAAATGACAATGACCTAGTTCCTGGATCAGTGCTGCAAACCAGGCTCTTGTAGGACAATTATCACCCTGACCTAGGCACCAGTAACCTAGGGATGTGCCAGAGCACGTCTTTAGGTTCAATCCCAGCTACAACTTAAAAAAACAAAAACAACAAAAACAACAACAACAAAAAAAACTTACTCCTCAAGTTGGAGAAAGTCAGAGGTTATTAGGGTGGCAGAGTTTTACGAGGCCAACCTACGGAGAGAACACAATTCCACAGTGTGGAAAGGTAGGCAGCAGGGCTTATACAGCTGGTAACTTTCAAAGCATGAGGATAAAGAAGCCCATAATAGGAAAGGTGGGGAGTAGAAACTGGGAGATAAGGGAAGAACATGAAAAAGAAAAGAGAGGCATGTTCTTTCCTTTCCTTTCATCCCGGCCCAGCTGGAAGAAGGTCCACTAGGACATCTGTGCTGGGCTGAGGGGAAAGGCCTAAGCCTTCCATCACTATAGATGTCTTCTCTCCAGTCCTCAACTGAGCAGGCTGATTCTCATCACCCCCGAACCCCTCCCTTCAGTTAGTAGGGATAGTGCTAAGGGAACATGGGGAGCAGGCAGGGGTGTGAGGCAGGCAAGAGAAGGGGCCCATTGGATAGCAGTGTCGGTTTAGTTCCAAAAGTCGGAAAAACAAAAGCCCCAAAGGGGCTCCTCAAACCCGGGTATTTCCAGAGGGACTGATCATCCGAGCCGGCGGATGTAGAGCAGAGAGAGCGGTCACTGAACCTACGCCCCATCAGCCAGGCAGCATCTAGGGTCAACAGCCAGGCCAAAAGGAGAAGAGAATCTGATTTATAAAGGGTTTTGGCCTGTCTATCAATGGGATACAGGAAGGGCTGGGGACAGGGAATGAGTAGAGAACAGAACCTTCGGAACTACCAAAGGTTCCTCCTAACCTAGAGAGCACAGGAGTCTTTAGATCAATAAGTTAGGATCCAGACTTGCCTACTAGTGACCCAAACCTTGTTAGGCCTTTGGCTAAAGAACTAACAAGATATCAGATCAAGCCAGGTGTGCTGGCACAAATCTTTAATTCTTGGGGGACAGGGACAGGTATATCTCTTGAGTTTGAGGCCAACATGATTTTCAGAGTTCAGGCCAGCCAGAGCTACATAGTGAGATCCTGTCTCAAAACAAGCAAAACCAAAGCAAACAAAAAATATCAAATCAAGGATACAAAGAGGCTTGGCCTTAATGTACTACTGAAAAAATTCACAGTCCTACGTGTTTATAATCCCAACACTTGGTGGGGTGAAAATCAGGAGGATTATCAGAAATTCAAGGTTAGCCTGGACTAAACAGCAAGTTCCAGAATCAGCACATTAAAAAGGACATTTACAAATAAATGTTGTCTGAAATATAATTTGGCCTGATCAAAGGACCTGGACTTCAAGGAAGGCAGGGAATTATATGGCCTCCTGAAAATGAAAGCCTAAACCAGCCCAAATTCCTCTGCACTGGTAAGGTATGGAGCCACGATAACACCTTTACCATAGATATGCCTAATTTATTTAGCTAAAATAATCTCCCATTCAAATAAAAATTCAGCTATAGAGCAGAAGGGGAGTCACTACAGAATTCCCACAGAACACTGTCCCTTTAGGCTGAGCTCTACTAAGCTCTTATCACCTTTGGGGAAAAAGAAGAAATAAGAAAGAACCAGAATAGAGATGGGGATAGGAGGAGTCCACACTTGGTAGGTAGCCAGACAAACTTGTACAGGAGTTCCCTCCTGGGCAAGAATGCCTCTTGGTTTGAGACTTTAGGGATAGATATCACTTTAAAAGATTGCTACTATTTGGGGTTCTCACGCAGAAAGGCAAAGAAAAGAGACATCATTCTATTCACTTGCTTTAGTAATTAAGAATAAGAAACAAAGTGAAATAAATAAACACAAACAGTCCAAATTAATATTATTTTATACTATGAATAAAAAGTCTCTAAAAGGAAGATTATTTTTTCATAAAGATAAATAGTGGGGGAAGAAAAAGGAGTACTAAACAAACAGAAAAACAGAAGAAAGAAAGAGACACAGACACAGGACAGAGAAGGCATACAGCAAGGGGAAAAATATTAAAAGGACAGTTATAAAGAAATATCATAATGTGAATTGTTTTATTAACTAATGATAGGAGCTGACTTCTTTTCTGGTTAGCTTCCCCAACTGTTGTACAAGCACAGCAGAGGCAACAGACTTCTCATCTTGTACACCAAATGCTACTTCTCTCATTCCTACAAAGAGGTCACCTACACTGCATGGACAAGGGTGATACAATCTCCTCATCCATGTCATCCACGTCGTCAGTCATGATGAAGTGGGCAGGGTTAGGGCGAGTACTACCCATCCAGCTGGGGTCTATGTTGAGGGCAGCCACCAAGGAGTGGATGCCAGGATTATTGACAATCTGGAAGCCACAGAGGATCTCAATCTGCTGCCACCGGTGCAGGCGCTCCCTCAGTGCTGCTGTCACCTCGCTTAGTGCTTGCCTAAAGACAGATGAAAGAAAACTGCAGGTGCAGGCCATGTGGCAGCCCCAACAAGAACAAGATCACTTTTCAGAGGAACACATGGGGTATAGACATATATGAATAAAAACCACAATATATTCATAAACTTAAGAGCAACGTAGGAGCTGCATCAGGGTTTGGGCAGGAGATCAGAGATGTTACCCCATCATGAGAAGATGGAATTGGGGTCAGTCTCTAAGATGGTCACTGTGGAGCTGATAACTGGTGCTACTTACTTAGCAGTTAAGATCTTATGATCCACATCATCCAGAGAAGAGCTGTGGGCCACATGGAAGGTACCAAACAGTGTGTTTCTCTTCTTTTTTATTTTCTCAGCCTGCAAAGATGAAGAACCCAGCTTAAAGAGAGTTGGATTCATGATTGAAAAACATAAGGCCTTCCTGTAGCTGGGTTCCCATCCCACTAACACAACTTAAGCTTCATAAGGAAAAAAGAAAAGTGGGATAAGGCAAAGGGAGGAAGCAAGTGGACTGGTTGAGAGGTAAAGGATCCAGTGCCAGTGCCCCAAGCCCAGAAGAGCTTCTATTCCTGTAGCAGCTGGGAAATCTGAAAAAGCTTGCCCTCTGCCCACCCCTACTTGATTTATCATGCCCAGAAGATAAGAGGGAGTACCCAATACTCAGTACCTCCTCCAAAAATTAGAAAATTATACACTAGAAAAGGAAACAGAACCCACTGCCAATGTATCTCTTCACTCAAAGGGAGGGACAGGTAGAGTAGGAAAGAACAGAGGGAGGAAGCATAAAAAGAAGAGGGCAGTTAGGAGGGAAGAGGGCAAAAGGAGGCCAACAGGAAAGCAGGCCTCACCCCCTCCTTGGCCACCAGCAGCTGCTTCTCGGCATTTTGCTTCTTGATGTTATAGTACTGCACCTCCACTTCATGTGTCAGCTGCAGCCACTTCTGCAGGGCCTCAGGAGCATACCATGAGCTGTGCGATTCAAGCTCCTTCTCTGCTTTCCTCAAGGCCTCGCGAACCTATGAGGACATAGAAAGTGGGCCTGACTGTTGACATTAAGACCCTCTCCAGCACTCTGTACAATTCTTCAAAACTCTGAGTCCATACCTGCTTTACAATTCTTGCAGTAGGAAGACATGACAATAATTGTTCTCTGAATTTCATATACAAAGAAGTAAGCACAAAGAAGAAAAACAGTCTACTTAAGATCACACTGTTGCCAGGCAGCGGTGGCTGCACGCCTTTAATCCCAGCACTCAGGAGGGAGGGGCAGGAGGGATCTCTGTGAGTTCAAGGCCAGTCTGGTCCACAGAGCAAGTTTCAGGACAGGCTCCAAAGCTACACAAAGAAACCCTGTCTCGAAAAAAACAAAACAAAAAAGATCATACAATCAACAGTGCCAAGCAGAATTCAAATGGAGGTTAGTCCCAGCACACTCTTCTCTCCTATCACATCAGCTTAGTCTCCAGGTCACACAGCCAGTCTCTGTCAGCCCTCCTTGTCTCTTCAGGAATATACCTCTCACTGAATCATCTTACTGTGAGTTGGAGTCTGTGTATGGGCTTCAAGACACCATAACGTGGGCTGGAGAGATGCAAGGTTAAGAGCACTGGCTGCTCTTCCAGAGAACCTGGGTTCAATTCCCAGCACCCACATGGCAGCTCACAACCATCTGTAACTCCAGTTTCAGGGAATCTAACACACTCTTCTAGTTTCCTTGAGCACCAGGCACACATACGGTATACAGACATAGATGCAGGTAAAATACTCATACACATTAAAAAAAATAGTAAATTTAAAAAATACCATAAAGTGGTAGACAAAGCACTTGGTTGGAATTTTAATTCTGGTGGATGGATAGATGAATCAGCAGTTAAGAGTGCACAGTACTCTTGCAGAGGACATGTTCAACTGCTAGCACCACAAGACACAGCTCACAACTGCCTATAACTCCAGCTTCAAAGGGAGCCAATGCTTCTGGCTCTGCAGGCACCAGCACACAGGGGCATACACCACAGTCTTCTGAAAGAGCAGCCAGTGCTCTTAACCATTAACCCATCTCTACAGTCTTAGTTTTAGTTTTTTAAGGAAAGGTCTCGTGCAGCTCAGGATGGCCTTGAATTTACTATACGGTAGAAACTGGTCCTTTTGCCTCTACCTCCTGAGTCAGGCATGAGTCACTACGTCTGGCATTAATTCCCATTTTTACCCTCTTTTCCTACAAGAGACCCAATATAGACACTAGTAAGGGAATCTAAGATGCCTGTGGTGGTGCATGCTTATAACTCCAGTTTTTGGGAGACAGAGGCAGGATGAGCGCAATAGTTCAAGGCTATCCTAGTCTATAGGGAAAGAGCTTGTATCAAAAAACGACAAAAAGAGAACACAGCAGCCTGTGGTGGTTTGAAAGAAAATAGTCTACAAAGGGAGTGGCACTATTAGGAGGTGTGGCCTTCTTGGAGGAAGTGGGGGGGCGCGGCTTTGAGGCCTCTTTTGCTCAAGCTTCCCTCAGTGTGACTGTCAAAGTGATTTCCTATTCCCTGCAAGATACAGGACTCTCAGCTACTGTCTGTGCAACACCATGCTCCCGCCATGATGGTAACAGACTAAACCTCTGGAACTGTAAGCAAGCCACCCCAAATTAAGAGTTTCCTTTATAAGCGTTGCTGTGGTCATGGTGTCTCTTCACATCAATAGAAACCCTAAGACACAGCCCAATAAGACAGACATTTAACAGATATGTAAAATTGTAAGAAGTCACTATTTTTATTCAATTGTTCTTAGTTGCCAGGCAGAGATGGTACATGCCTTTAATCCTAGCCCTTGGAAGGCAGAGGCAGGCAGATCTCTGAGCTTGAAATCAGCCTCTTCTACAGAGTGAGTTCCAGGACAGCCAGGGCTCTACAAAGGGAAACCCTGTCTTTAAAAAAAAATGGTTTTCGCCTTGGGCTCCTGGGAGCCACTCTAGGTTCAAGTCTCTTGCCAACACTAAGGTGGCTCCCTTAACTAAGATATGTGCTTCCCTGCTCCCCTATCCAACCTTCCTTTATCCCAATCTTCCTGTTTCCTCAAGTTCCCCCAATCCTCCCCTTCTTACTTTTCTCTCCCTGTCCCTCCTTATCCCCAACCCACCCCACCCCCAAGATCCCAATTTTGTCCCCGGCAATTTTATCTACTTCCCTTAGCCAAGAGGATAACTATATGTTTTTTCTTGGGTTCACCTTCTTCTTTAGCTTCTTTAGGTTCACCAGGTATACACTCCGTGACCTTTATT
>NW_026068090.1:332356-384097 GCF_014885135.2 Alexandromys fortis
TGGGGGAGGGGGAGGGAAATGGGAGGCTGGGAGGAGGCGGAAACTTTTTTTTTCTTATTCTCAATAAAAAAAAATGAAAAAAAATGGTTTTAGTTTGGAAAATTTAGGGTTTTTTTTATAAAATGTTATTTATTTTGATTGGTAAAGAATTTAGTACAGTTTTTTATTTACTAAATATTTAAATGTTTTTCTACAGGAATGAGTTACAGTGCCTGACTTCATGTTTTATGTATAAGATCCATCTTATTTTTATTTATTTTATTTATTTATTGGTTTTTTTGAGACAGGGTTTCTCTGTGTAACAGTTATGGCTGTCCTTGAACTCGCTTTGTAGACCAGGCTAGCCTCGAACTCATTGAGATCAGCCTGCCTCTGCCATCCAAGTGCTGGGATTAAAGGTGTGCACCACCACCTTTAATTTCTTAATTTCTAATAGGGTAAATATCAACAGTAAAACTCCCACAAAAGATCCTAAGTAATTTCTGGAGGTTTTATAATTTGTTTTATATAGCACAGTGCATACAAAGAGCTGGAATGGCCATCCATTTTCACTGGACGAATGGTCGTGAACAATCCACTCCAGTAAGATCATTTTCCTAACTTAATGAAGCATATGTCCCTCCAGAGCTGATAGAAACCCTGCCACTTCATGCTCAGACTCTTTCTAAATCAGATGGCAGCCGTTTGTGAAGACTCATCAAGAGTGAGAACCATGACCCAACTATCATGGGTAGCTCCAGCAGAGGTGACAGTGTGGACCTCTCTTGTCTTCTGGGATCCAAGAAGAAAAAAGGAGGGGAGCAGGGCAAACGTGTGCTCTTCAATTTTCTTTTCTAATTATTCTTTAAGATTTAAAGGGGTTGTGAAGTCAGACATGATGCTGCCTACATAATTTAGCCACTTAGGAGGCTAAGGCAGGAAGATCACAAGTTCAAGGGCAGCCTGGGCAATAAAAAAGACTCTCTCAAAAAGAAAAGATAGGGGGCAGAAGCCTAGTGGCAGGCCTTAATCTGAGACACTGTGGAGGACTGGAGGTTAGGGAAAAAATTCAAGACAGTTTGGAATACAAAATGAATTCAAGCCTAGATTGATTGAATGATTGATTGTGTGTGTGTGTGTGTGTGTGTGTGAGAGAGAGAGAGAGAGAGAGAGAGAGAGAGAGAGAGAGAGAGAGAGAACTTGCATCAAATTTTAAAAAACTGTGCTAGAAATATGGCTTAGCAATAGAGTAATTGCCTAGTGTATGCAAGGTCTTGGACTCAAGTCATTTTCTTCATGGTGGCATTTGATGATTCTAGGTGAGGGCTCATTTACATTGCTGAGTAATACGCAACTAAGTATTCTATAATTAATTTTTTCATTTTCCTGTAGATAACAACTTGGCTTTTTTAGATTTTATGACTAGCACTACAATAGACATAGTGTTACAGAATATATATCTTTTAGTGAGCATAAACAGTCATTTCCGTTGGGTATAAAGCAACAGAGCATTTATGCATTAGCTTTAGTAGAAACTGTCAAACAGAGTCTGGAACGTAGTTCAGTGGTAGAGTGCTTGATAACATGTAAAGCCCAAGTTTGATTCCCAGCACTGGAGGAAGAGAAGGGGGTAGAAAAATGCCAAGTATTTTTTTACAATGGTTGTACCTACGAATATTGCTACCACTGATGCAGGACCTTTGTCTTTAGGCATTCTGGTAGATGTAATGGTATTTCATTGTTATTTTAACTTTCACTTCCTTAATATTGGTTTTTATAACTGGTCATTTGTCATGTGAATCTCTTCTTACTTAGAAACTTGGGTTAAAGAGATACAGAGTGGCAAAGTCTGAAAGTAAAGGGGTACAGCTCAGTGGGTCCAGGGTGGAGGTGGATTTAAGTTTAGTGCTTTAGAACAAGCTTCAAACACCTGAGCTGAGCTATAGTTAAAACTGACAAACCTTGGCATTTCCTGAACTCCAGAATACTGGATTCTTGTGATGATGTGAAAGAAAATGACCCCAAAGGGAGTGGCACTATCAGAAAGTGCAGCTTTCTTGGAGTGGGTGTGGCCTTGTTGGAAAAAGTGTGTCACTGTGGAGGTGAACTTTGAGGTCTCTTATATATGTTCAAGCCACACCCAGTATGCCAGTTCACTTACTGTTGCCTGCATATCAAGATGTAAAACTCTCAGCTCCAGCACCATGTCTGCCTGCAAGCTCCCATGTGCCACCATGTTGATAATGAACTAAATCTCTAAAACTGTAAGCCACCCAATTAAATGTTTTCTTTTATAAGAGTTTCTATGGTCTGGGAAGTAGAAAAAGACAAGATCTCCTGAGTAAATTGAGAGCATGGGAATCATGGGAGAGGGCTGAAGGGAAAGGGAGAGGCAGGGAAGGAGCAGAGAAAAATGTATAGCTCAATAAAATCAATAAAAAATAAAATAAAGAGTTCCATGGTCATGATGTTTCTTCACAGCAACAGAAACCTTAAACAGTTTCATGAGCAAGAGAATAGCTGGGAGTAGTTCTGGGAGCTAAGGAAATATTTTAAGATGGAGCCATACCCTGACCTTACATTTACAAGGTCCTGGCTACAAGACTCAACCAGAAGGAAAAGCAAGCTGAGACAAGCTTGATCACATGGGTGCATGCCAGAGCAGGAGTTGTGACTCCCATTTGCCCATCTGAACCACCCCACCCAGCTCAGCTCCATGTCCAGGGCCCACTGCTAACAGTCACAAAGCTGGAGGTGCAAGCTCATTCCCACCAACATGCAGAGTCTACAGCCGCTTTGTCTCCCTGCCTTCCCTGAGCTGAGCCAAGCTTCCTGCAACACTGGAGGCCTTCAGAGACCTCTCTTGATCTCTCTTGATCTCTGTGTCCACACCTGAGTACAAAGATACAGATGGCACTACACAGAGATGGAGTGGCAAAAAGACAAACCAAGCTCTGAGGGCTTCTGAATCTATATTACGGATATTCTGTAAACCCCACAGAGCTAAATCCTAGGGGCCCTTGCTCAGTGATTTCTGCCTCTGATATGCTGGCTCCTTAGTCAACAGGAGTTAGAGGTTCTAATCTTTTTTTTCCCTAGTTCACCTTAGCATCGGCCAGCCATCAACACAACAGGTAGCAGACATGACTTGAATTCTCTTGATCCTCCTGCCTCTAATCCTAAGGGTTGATTACAGGCCTATACCACAACTCCAGTTTTTGTTTTGTTTTGTTTCCTAATTTTGCTGTTGTTGTTTCTGATATAGGGTCTCACTAGTTATATCCCAGGCTGACCTGGAACTTGCAGTGGCCTTCCTGTCTCAGCTATATGTTAAACTCACTGGACCTACACCTCTACTTTTGTGAGATTTCTTTACTATTCATTTGTGCCTCTAGCTTCCCCTACCCCTGTATAATGATTTTCAAATTGCTTAACAGGGACTAATTTGGTATTTTAGATCTGTGTGTGGTAGATTGATTATAAAATAAAATTATTGCTAGACACTAAAAATAAAATAAAAACTTGAGTTGTTTTTTCTTGTAAGAGTTCTTTATATACCCTGGATGTAAGCATTTGTGTGTGTGTATGTGTGCAGGCGTGTGTGCATTACCCATATATATATATATATGTATATATATACATATATATATATAATATTTCCTGATTGTGGTTTGCCTTTTTACTTTCTTTTTAAAACTATTTATTTATTTTACATGTATGAATGTTTTTATGTGTATCATATATGTGTCTGATGCTCTTAGAGGTCAGAAGAGGGGCTTGGACCCGCCTGGAACTGAAGTTATGGATGATTGTGAGCCACCATTTGGGTGCTGGGACTCAAACCTGGTTCTTCTGCAAGACCAAATGCTCTTAATCCCCAATTATCTATTCAGTTTTGTTTGGGGGTGGGGAGTGTTGTTTTGTTTTCTAAGACAGGGTCTCACTATATAGCTCTGGCTGGCCTGGAACTTGCTATGTACACCAAGATGGTCTAGAACTCACAGAGATCCTTGAGAGCTGGGATTAAAGGTATGTACCACCACACCCAAGTGGTTTTTGTTTATTTTTGCTTTCTTAAGACTGTCTTGTAATGGAAATCAATCATCAATCAGTACATGTAACCTGACTCTCACAATGTTCTCAAAGAAACCAAGCACAAAAAGCATGTATACATAATGCCATTCTTTTGTTGTTTTATTTTAGTTTTGTTGTGCTGGAGATTGAGTCCAGAATTATATGTATGGCAGGAAAAGATTCTAGTACTAATCACACTCCTAGCACTATATTATGTGTGTATATTGTGTGTGGGATGGAAGATATACATATGAGTACAGTGCTCATGGAGGCCAGAAGAGGATGTTGGGTCCCTTGGAGCTGGGGAGTCACAGGCACTTATGAGCCAACTAACATGGGTGCTGAGTCCTCTTTAAGAGAACATCCTCTTAACTGTTAACTCCAGCCCTACTGATATTTTTATAAAATTCAAAATCATCCAAAACTAATCTAGTTTAGAGGTTATGACAACAGTTATTCTTGGAATAAAATTTGACAAGATCAAAAGTGAGCTTTCTGAGTGGTGCTTACACGGGCATCTCCATACGTAACAACTTAGCGGCTTGATACTTAGGATTTGTTCACCTGATGAAAATACCTCAGTGAGGGAGGCAGAGGCAGGCGGATCTCTGTGAGTTCGAGACCAGCCTGGTCTACAAGAGCTAGTTCCAGGACAGGCTCGAAAACCACAGAAAAACCCTGTCTCGCAAAAACAAACAAACAAACAAACAAAAAACACCTCAGTGAGAAAGGGGAGGTATAAAAGAATCACTTTTATCTCCCATTATCTGCCATTCTTTGAAAATAATGGTAAACATTTTTTATTTTATTGATATTTATTGAGCTCTACATTTTTCTCTTCTCCCCTCCCTGCCTCTCCCCTCTCACCTCCAAGGTCCCCATGCTCCCAATTTACTCAGGAGATCTTGTCTTTTTATACTTCCTACTTCCCATGTAGATTAGATCTATGTAAGTTTCTCTTAGTGTCCGTATTGTTGTCTAGGTTCTCTGGGATTGTGGTTTGTAGGCTGGCTTTCTTTGCTTTATGTTTAAAACCACTTTTGAGTGAGTACATGTGATAATTGTCTTTCTGGGTCTGGGTTACCTCACTCAAAACAGTTTTTTCTAGCTCCATTTATCTGCCCACAAAATTCAAGATGTTGTTATTTTTTCTGCTGTGTAGTACTCCATTGTGTAAATGTACCACATTTTCCTTATCCATGTTTCAGTCGAGGGGCATTTAGCTTGTTTCCAGATTCTGGCTATGACAAACAATGCTGCTATGAACATGGCTGAGCACATGTCCTTGTGGCACAATTGAGCATCCTTTGGATATATACCCAAAAGTGGTATTACTGGGTCTTGAGGAAGATTGTTTCCTAATTTTCTGAGAAATCGCCACACTGACATCCAAAGGGGCTGTACCAGTTTGCATTCCCACCAGCAGTGCAGAAGTGTTCCCTTTCCCCCACAACCTCTCCAGCATAAGTTGTCATCAGTGTTTTTGATTTTGGCCATTCTTACGGGTATAAGATGGAATCTCGGTAAACATTTTTTATAGCTTTCCCACTACCCTTATTGGTAAGTCTAGAGGAAAGATTTGAACCATATTTAGAAAGCTTCACACATGAAGCTTCCCAATCAGACTCTGGCCCCTGCCCTAATACACCCCTTGAGGCATCTGGTGCACTCCCTTACCTGCTCCAGCTCTTCCTCAGCGTATTTCTGGCGGCTCCTCTCATTCTCAGTGCCCTCCCTCAGCTCCTTCAGTCGCTGAGCTTCCTGCTTAGCAAGGTTGATCTCATCGCGCAGCTTCTTCTCCAGATGGACCTTCTCTACCTCCACCGTGCGGTGCTCCTCCTGGGCCTTGTGCAGTCTAGGAGTTGAAGGGGGGCAATATAGAGAGCTAGAGGAGACCAGGCAAGGAGGAAGGAGGTGCCAGCTAGCATGCCATGAATTATGATAATAAGGAAGAAAACGAGAGCCACAGGCTCTCAGCATAGTTTCTCTGCTGGCTATGTAGATCTGAGCTAGTCATGGCCAACAGAAACCACAGTCATTAGCCTTAATTCTTAAGTTGGCCATTTTCTGTTGCTAGTAAACAAGAGCACGAAGCCAGGCTCACAAACATGGGATGCCTCCCCTAACATAACCCACACTGAAATGATAACAACCACTAGTTTGCAAGGCATGACACATTTGAGTCCCACATCAGTCTGGGACAGACTGAGTATGAAGAAGGGAAATAAATGGCTAGAATTCAAACCTTTGTGATCAAAGTCTACAATTATTCTCCCATTTCAAGATGTACGGAAGGTAAATAAATGTAGAAAGCACCTAACGATAGATAAAGTGAGGCGATACCTGATGCTTCAGATTCAGGTGAGGTGGTGGAAGGAGAGGAGAATTAGCTGGACCTCTCAGACTCTCAAATGTCTGTTCCAAGCAGCATGCACTGTGCTTACACACAGCCACACAGAGAATGATGTGGGATTCCCCTCTGTATGCGGTGAATATGTTTTATTACCCTTGGTTACTAAAGAAGCTGTTTAGGCTTAGTAAAGCCCGGTAGGAAATCTGAACCGAGATATAGAGCTGCCGAAGGAGAAAAATGCTAGCTGTTGGCCAGGTTCTTTAATAACCAATGGTAATAAAACATATTCATAGCACACAGAGAGGAATCCCACATCATTAGACACACACTGAAATGCATGTCCAAGCAAGGGACTGGACTGAGCAGGTCTTAAAAGATTATCTGCTGCTTTTGGTCCTATGGTTTTTTTCATAGTTGTAAGATTTTAAGGAAATCTGTAACAATAAAACTCTATCTAGCCAAGTGGTGGCAGCACATACTTTTAATCCTAGCACTCAGGAGACAGATTGATCTCTGTGACCTGGTTTACAGAGCAAATTCCGGGACAGCCAGGGCTACACTGAGAAACCCTGTCTGGGGTGGGGAGTGAAATGGGGGAAACATTGCCTATTCCAAAGTTTACCAGCAGTAGACTAATGATTGTCTACAGTGTGATTCTACAATAAAGGGATGAATGCGTGGTGTTGAGTGAAGCAAAAGAATGAGTGATTGACTGTGACTGAAAGGAGTCAAGGAAGGAAATGTTTGGAGTAGATTTGTGTGATGTGGGAGTGTCATATCAATCTGTTGATTTCATTGGCTGAGCAATAAAAGAAACTGCTTGGCTGGCCCTCATAGCTTAGAACATAGATGGGAGGAGAAAACAGAATAGAATTCTGGGCGGAAGAGGAAGTGAGGTCAGACTCTGCGCTGCTTCCAGAGGGACCGGACAGCCGCCATGCTCTGCTCTCCCAGGCAGCTGCAACCCACGATGGACTTAGGCTAGAATCTTCCCGGTAAGCGCACCTTGGGGTGCTTACACACATCATTAGAAATGGGCTAGTCCAGGTGCGAGAATTGGCCTGTAAGGGCTAGAGTTCATGGGCCAAGCAGTTCTTTCAATGGATACAGTTTGTGTGTTGTTATTTCGGGCATGAGCTAGCCAAGCGGCCGGGGTGTTGGAGACGCAGCCCCGCCGTCCTATTTCAACATTTGTGCTGGCTAGTTTTATCCCAACTTGACATAGCTAGAGTTATCTGAAAGGAGGGAAACTCAATTGAGAAAATGCTTCCAAAATACCCAGCTGTAAGGCATTTCTTTACTAGTGATTGATGGTGAAGAGACCAGTGCACTGTGGGTGCTGGGCTGGTTGTCCTGGATTCTACTAAGAAAGCAGGCTGGGCAAGCTGTGATGAGCAAGCTAGTAAGCAGCACCCCTCTACTTGGGCAGGGTGGGGTTTCCTGCCCTGCCTTAGCTCCTGTCCTTTAATGATGAACAGTGATGTAGAAGTATAAGCTAAATGGGGCTTAACATGTGCCTGAGGTCCCCGCATCCTTCCCCGCCAAGTTGCTTTTGCTCATGGTGTTTCATCACAGCAATAGTAATCCCAACTAAGACAAGACCCAAGAGAAAGAGTTTACTAATTGCTCTCAAAATGAAAAGAACTGTGCTACTGTCTGGTCTTTTTAACTTAGCAGGAAGCACCAAGTTATCTGGGAACTAGGATTGAGGGCAGTAAAGAAGAGAAGAGACTTAGCAATTGAGGTCCTTGGTTTAGTCCAAAAGGGGGCGGGGTAGTAAGAAAGGAGAGGGCAGGAAAGGTGAGAGAAGAGAATGGAAGGGGGAAGTAAAAGGGAAAGGGAAGAAGGAAGAGGTCAGCGAGGGAGCTCAGTAAGTAAAGGTGTTGGCTGCCGAGCCCAACAACTGAGTTTTATCCCAAGGACCCACATGGTAGAATGAGAGAACAGACTCTGGTGAGTTATTCTCTGACTTCCAGACCCACACCATGATATACTGCCCCCCACACACAAATAAATAAGTAAACGTAAGAAAAATATTTTAAAAGAAAAGGGCTGGGCATGGTGGTTCACACCTTTAATTCCAGAATTCTGGAGGTAGAGGTGAGTGGATCTCTGTGAGTTCCAGACCAGCCAGGACTATATAATGAGACACCGTCAAGAAAAAAATGGAAGAAAGAAAGAAAGAAAGAAAGAAAGAAAGAAAGAAAGAAAGAAAGACAGAAAGACTTAGAATTGAGGTACAGGAAAGTAAAAGAAAAGGTCAGATGTTGTGGTACATGCTTGGAGTCACATAAGAGGTAGAGGCAGGAGGATCAATGCATGTTCAAGACCAACCTGGTCTTTATAGCAAGTTCCAGACTACCCAGGGTTACACAGTGAGATTACCATCACTACCACCACCAAAAGTAGTAACAAGAAAGAAAATACAGACTATAGAATAAAAAGTCCCCCCCACAGGGTGACATTGTCTACTTAGTTAAAATGAAAATATCCATGCATGTTGAAGAACATCTATAAACCCAACACTTAGAAGGTGGAGGCGGGAAAATAAGGAGTTCAAGATCAGCCTCGGCTATAAGAACAAAGAAAATAGAAGATTAAAAGACAGATATAGAATTCAATCTTTTAAAAACAGCAGGTCCATACTTGTCTGCGGCTGCAGCCCTGAAAAGAACAAACAGTAACCTACAAGCAGCTCTGCAACAAGAGCACTTTGCTGCCTACTTTGTCCCCCGGGAAGGAGCTGACCCTCCCTAGGATGGACACCAGATGGCGATACTGCATAGCTTAAAAAGAAAAGAAAATCAGAGGTGCCATTTCCTTTCCTGGCTGATATCTACCATCCCGTGACCCCAACTGCAAAAAATTGTACCACTAGCGATTCAACCCTTCACCAAAAGGCTCCAAAACAGCCTCTTCTGAAAAGCCAATATTACCACATCTTTCCTCTTTAATACAGAGCGCCATTAAAGTAAAACGACCCACTTATATCTCCATTGTCTAATGAGATAGAGATCAATAAATATCATTGGGTGCAGAAATGAGAAAATAAACGTAAATCAAACAGTGTCCTACTCCAAGGCAACTATCAATTGGCAATATAAGGAAGAAAAGTAGTCACCTGTGTGACATTTCACCTGTTTCTTCATACCAAAAGGAAATAAAATTCCTGCCAGCCTCCAAGAACTGTTTGGAAAGCAGTAAACTCCTAATTAGAATGTATATGTAGTGTTATACGTATTCGAACCAAAGCTTCGTGATGGCAGTATTTCTATAGACAGGAGGGACAAGGTGGCATGTGGGCTCTGTATTCTGTCAGAGAAGGGCATGTGTATATATGCACAAGCCTAGAGGAGGATGTGTGTCTCCTGCTTGGTGCTACAGTGGTCACTGAGCTCAAGAGGCTTTAGAGAGCAGGGAGGGCTCAAAGCTTAAGTTTTATCCCCAGACTTGGAATGTCTCTTGCTTAGATTCTTTTGTCTTTGGAATGAAAACAGTACATATTTTTCAGACAAATGAAGTATGGGAATTGTTCAGACAGCAATAGTTAGCCTCTAGTTGGCAAGGATCCAAGGACAAGGGGCCCAGCAGATCAGTTCCAAGTACCCACAGAGTGGCTCACAATTGGCTGTAACTCCAGTTCCGGGGGATCTGATGCCTTCTTCTGGTGTCTCAGTTACCAGGCACACACGATGCACACACAGACACGCAGGCAAAAGATTCATACATATAAAATAAAAACAAACCTTTTAAAAAAAAAAAAAAAAGACCAGTGGTGACGCACGCCTTTAATCTCAGCACTCGGGAGGCAGAGGCAGGTGGATCCTTGTGAGTTCGAAACCAGCCTGGTTTACAAGAGGTAGTTCCAGAATAAGCTCTAAAGCTACACAGAGAAACCCAGTCTTGAAAAACCAAAATAAAATAAATATGTGGCTCAGGGCCAGGTGTGGTATATGCCTTTAGACTTAGTACTTGGGAGGCCGAGGCAAGCAGATGTCTGAGTTCCAGGTCATAAAGGCCTATATAGGGGCTGGAGAGATGGCTCAGAGGTTAAGAGCACTGACTGCTCTTCCAGAGGACCTGGGTTCAATTCCTAGCACCCACATGGCAGCTCACAACTGCCTGAAGATCCAGTTGCAGGGAATCTGACACCTTCACACCAATGCACATAAAATAAAGTTAAATAAACCATAAAAATATTTTAAAAAAAATAAAGGCCTATATAGTGAGAGCCAAACCAGCCAATGATATATTTTAAAAATAATAATAAATTAATTAACTAATTAATTAAAGACCCACACCCAAAACAAAAAAGAAACCTTGCTCATAAGAAAGCCTTTCCTCATCTATTCAAAGAAGACAGTGTCTGCTACTTAAAAGTAGCTCTTCAAATGTCTCAAGCCGAGGCAGGACCACCATGGATCCCAGGCCAGGCTTGGCTACACAGTGAGATCCTGTCATTAAAAAAAAAAAATAACAACAAAAAAACTAAAGAAGCCAGGTTGGTGGTGCACACTCATAATCCCAACTTTTGGAAACCTGAGGCAGGAGGACTGCTATGAGTTCAAGGGCAGCCTAGACCTCGACTACTTAGTAACAGTATGTCTCAAAACACACTTACATATCATGTGCATGCATGTGTACACACAATCACACACATGCATATGTACACACACACAAATGGGGAGGGGAACACACTCCAGGCTTCTTTCTTTTGGGGGACACAAGGACATTCAACTCCCGATTCGCTGGCCTCCACCCAGATGCTGGGACTTCAGGCACATGTTCAGCTCCATCCTTTGGATTAAGGACAAAGTTCTGGAGAGGAATACACACTGTCCCAGAAGTCAGTACTTAGGTATGTAGAGTATATGAAAAAGAATCATGGGAACACGATGAAGGCTACTTTATTTCTTATTTCTTCTTTTTTTTTAATTTCAAGACGGGGTTTCTCTGTAGTTTTTGGTGCCAGCTCTTGTAGACCAGGCTGGCCTTGAACTCACAGAGATCTGCCTACCTCTGCCCCCTAGTGCTGGGATTAAAGGCGTGCCACCACCTATTTCTTTTTTCTATTTGAGACACAGTTGACCTCAAACTAGCTAATAGCGAAAGATGACCTTGAACTTCCAATCCTCCTGCATCCAAGCCCAGTTAAAAATGTTCTTACAAGCCTGTCCTGGAACTGGTCTACAGAGCCAGTTCCAGGACAGGCTCCAAAGCCATAGAGAAACCCTGTCTCGAAAAAAACAAACAAACAAAAAAAAAACAAAAACAAAAACAAAAACAAAAAAAACAAAAAACAAAAAAAAAAAGTTCTTACATGTGTCTCTGTGTCTCTGCATACACCCAACATGAGAGCATGTGGAGATTAGAGAATGACCCTGAATTAATTCTCTCCTTCCACCCTGTGGCTTCTAGTGTTGAACACACAGGTCAAGATTGGCAGCAAGCACCTTAACCTGCTCCACTCCCTTGCCAGGCCCTATGTCCAGTTTTATGTGGTGTCTGGCCCATGCTAAGCATGTGCTCTATCAACTGAGCTATATTCTCAGCCATTTCTGTTTTCTTTTTGAAACAGCCCTGTCTCAGACTTGCTAGAAGTCTATGATAAACTTGTGTTCTTGATCCTTCTACCCCCACCTCCAAAATGTTAGGATTATAGACATGACCAGCTTGTTTTATGAGGTTTCTTTGGGAGCCATGAGAAACTGTTAATGTATCTATTTGCATGAGGAAAGAAGCAAGATGTAGGACAAGAAACAGAACGACCCATAACAAGCCCCCTATCAGGGAATTCTCGACCTCTGGCAGCAATGCAATTCTCCCTTTCAAGCTCAGACAAAAAAAAAAGTTTGTTTTGTTTTTAAATAAAATAGAATACAAGCTCCTCTCAAGAGGAGCAATGAAATCCAGGGCAACTGAACTGGCTGACAAGAAGGTAGCATCTCAGAACCGCTCTAGAGGATGGGACAGTCTTTACATTCATGTCAACAGGGTGCCAGGAGCTAAATGGTTCACAAAACAGGAGACTCCAAGAGCTGGCAGCACCAGGGCTAGGTAAAGAAGCAAGGCCTTACCGCTCCTGAAGGTCATGCAGACTCTGCTCGGCTCGGTGTAACCCTTCCAGATCCTTCATCATCTTCTTCATGTGCTCCTTAGAGTAACGGTTCTGAATATAGGCAAACCAGCAGCCACCCACGCCGATAACAATAGACACCACCAGCATGAAGTCTTTGAGGTGATTATGTCGAGTCACTGCCAGATAAGGGAGGCCGTGGTGAGTCTGGGCACCCATAACACTACTTACCTGCATCCCTCCTCAATGATTCCTCTTGTGAAAGGCAGGCAGACCTTTCAACTCAGAAAGAATTGATTCTCTTAGGCACATACTCCACATACTATCAAAATAAGGACTACTTATCTCTCCACCAGTGAAGGCCTAGTTTAGGTAGGATAACAAGCCTGGGGATAATTCTGAAGGCTTACTAACTCATCCTTCCCTAGGATGCAGTGAGGAGAACAGTGCCTCCTCAGTACATCTCAACCATCTTTGGGATGGGATAGGCCTAAGCAACCATGGGGACTCTATGGAATTAAAGACAAATTAACATAGCCTATTTCCATGCAAGAAAGGGGAATTATGAGATCCATGAGGGCAGCCGCAGATGTTTAATACAGGCTCTCTGAGAGAAAACTGAAGAGCCTTTACTGCAGTGGTCCCTTTGAGTCACATATTGGATATCCTGCCTATCAGATATTACTATTTATAACAGTAGCAAAATCAGTTATGAAGTAGCAATAAAATAATTCTATGTTGGGGTCCCACAGCATTAGGAGGCTGGCTGAAAGCCACTCCTCTAATGGTTACTCTCCAGCCTCTATTAATCCTGTACTTCCAGCCATACTCAAGTTTTCATTATTTTGTCCTCAGATACACTAAGATATTTATTCAGCACAGGAGTTACTTTTCTTTCTGGAATATACTTGCTTCCTCCACAGACTTTACTAAGCGCCGTGGATATTCTTTGTCTCCCCTGAATGTTAAGAACTTCTGTTCTCGGTTTGTTGGGATTCCACAATGCCAATATCACCATATACACACTTCGGTACTAGGGCTTAAACCTAGGGCCTCAGGACCACTAGACAAGTACTCTATCCTCGAGTTATCCCATCAGCACTTTTTACTTTTTTGAGGCAGAATCTCATTAACTTGTTCAGTCTGAAGTAAACTTGCGGTCCTCCTTGTTCAACTGGAACCTCCAGGTGGCCCCTGCATGATCCTGAAAGCCCTATTCCTGCCCCTCTCTCTCCCTCCCTCTCTCTCTTTCCAAACCCCATCCTCTTAGAGAATAGTCAACTAAAAAAAAGTGCTAAAATGCCCAGTTACAAATTCCTGGCAACTATTGAAACTCCCAAATCCTCATCTAAGTGGTCCAGCTTTTGACCATACTTGGGCACAAACCCAGCTTGTGGTGGACGTGTCATCACCCCTCGCCTACAGGCTATATAATCTCCCTGCTTTAGTTTGGGTGAGTGGCTTCTCCAGCCTCAACCTCTGGGACTGGAGAAGCCACCAGAAGTGGCTTTGCTCAAATAAACCTTTTGTTATACTTTTTCAATTCAGCTTATCTGGCTTACTGCATTGGCAGAGAAACCTATTATCCTGATACAGAAAACCAATTACTCCCAAATAACTGGGATTACAGATCTGCACCAACAAGCCAAACTCCTTGTGCATTTTACTCTTTTAAGTACATGTATGTATTTGTTATATTGATTTAAAGTGGGTAAGGTGGAGGGTGCACATCATGACACACGTGAGGTCTGAGAGCTCAGTCTCGCCTTCTACCATGGAACTTGAATTAGTGGGCTTGGTAGCAAGCACATCTATCTCCTGAGACATGTCCATCAGCCTTACTCTTACATTTTTTAAAGTATGTAGTATGTATGTATGTATGTATGTGTATATGCAGGTGCCCACAGAGGTGAGAGGTACTGAATCCCCTGGAGCCAGAGTTACAGGCAATTGTGAGGTACCTGGCATGGGAATCAAACTCAGGTCCTCTTCAAGAGCAGTAAGCATTCTTAACCACTAAACCATCTCTCCAGCTCCCATTCCTCCTTTATGGTTCTTGTTTTATTTTGTTTTGTTTTGTTTTTGGCTTTTCAAGACAGGGTTTCTTTGTGTAGCCCTGGCTGTTCTGGAACTTGCTCTGTAGACAAAACTGGCCTCACAGAGATCCCTCCCAAGTGCTAGGATTAAAGGTATGTGCCATCATTGGCTAGCCCCTTAGCAAATATCTAAAAATGTCTTGCTCACATGAGACTATTAGATAAGCATTTTTCCATTTAGTGCCTCTAACCCATACACACCGTGTCTATCTATTTCTCCCGATCTTTACCTTGTCCAGATTGATTTGGAATCATAATCTATTCTTTTGATCAATTTCATGTTCTGGAACTCATCGATGCAGCCCAGACTAGTCTCAAGCTTACAGCAATCCTTTTGCCTCAACCTTAAGAGTGCTGGGAATTACAGGTATGACCAGAGGTTCTCTAGGGTATATGTGACCTCTGCTTACCAAGTGCTGAGATTAAAGATATATGCCACCATGCTTGGCTATTCTTTATTCTTTTGATATTTTGAAAAAGTACAATACATCTTTTCTTCCTTTTGCTACTTAGGTTTTAAGAAAGACGGAGGCTGGAGAGATGGCTCAGAATCTAAAAGCACTGGTTGCTTTCAAGAGGACTGGGGTTCAGTTCCCAGCACTCACATTGGAGAACTCACAACCACCAATAACTAACTCCAGTTCCAGGGGAAACACTGCCTTTCTTCTGGCCTCTGTGCAAACCTACGATCATGTGGTGTACATACATGCATTCAGGCCTGCAGCGAGCCCACACATATTTTACAGTAACTGTACAGCTGACAGCTCTATTGGACTATCCACGGGAAGTGTATATGCACACCCCACATGGAATAACCCATTTTTACAGAGTTACAGGGACACCTGTCCTTTGAATAACTCACGGTCAGGTCTGTAAAAACCTTGTGAAATCACGGCATTTCTCCCTTCTGCAGTGTCCCAGCAGTGGATAAGTCAGACTTTTCCTGTAAGGGAACCGGATGCCTCCCCCATACCATGAAGCCATGGTGTGAAAAGGATTCACTCAGTCAAACCTTTGTTCCCATAGCCAAAATTCACATAAAACTAATCTCCCACAACTATCTTTAATGACCAGATTCATCAACAAGGAAGGAGCCCATATGTCTGCTCTAACAACAGACTCAGGAAGGTGTAATCTACTGGTCTGCTCTGACTTAACAAGCTACTAATATTCTGTATTTACCCTATACCTTGGTTTCAATTAACATAAGATCATAGCCCAGGAAATTAACTGTTTTTATCTTTAACCTTAAAGATACAGAAAAGAGACTTGAGTTGCTAAATCAGCCTTAGGGAAAATAATTTCCACTTGGGTACTGGCAGGGACCCTGCTGGAATCAAAAGCAAAACCTCCATAGAGACCCCCTTTTTACTCAGTCAGCAAGACATTAATGCAAATCAGCCTTCAGATTACCATGGCTACCAATGCATTAAGCGAAAATGCCCAGAGACTGCAACAGCGCTGCTGCATTCTTCTGCAAGTAATCATAAACTTCTAGTTATACTCAAGAAATATTAAGTGCACAAAAACTTCCTCTTAGAATTCTGTAATGATTTAAAAGGTCCCATTCTTAGTTGATCCTCCCAATATCTGCCTGGGACTTTCTCAGCCACACCCCCTCTGAGATGTAAGCATCTCCTGACTCTGTGAAATGCATGTCTGATACTATTGTTACCACTTATGGGATTGCTACCTTGTCTGTATGCCCATATAAACAGAAAGCCTTGAAGAGAACATCCCTCCTTCTTTAATCTTCCCCCAAGGAATAAAGAAACTTGCAGGAAAAGAGTACCTGAGTCAGTCAGTTTGTTCTTCCCCTCAGATCCCATTCCCAAGCCAGTCTTCACTTACTGTAGAAGTCCTATTCTGAACCCTAGGGGAGTGCTGAGGCCGGGAGCTCCCGATACAGGCAGGCATGCGTACATACATACATACATACATACATACATATAAAATAAATTTTCTCTAAGTAGCATCTTGAGGTAAAATTTCTATTATACAAATGAACTATTTTAAAATGAACAATTCAGGGGCAAGCAGTACATTCTCAATATATGTTAACACCAATTCTACCTAGTTCCAAAGCAAATCTAATCCTCCAAAGTAAAACTTACTGCTCATAAATAAATAAGAGAGGGCAGGGTGTGGTGTAATAAATCTTTAACCCCAGTACTCAAGAGGAAGAGGCAGATTGATCTCTATGAGTTCAAGGCAAGCCTGATAAACACAGCAGTATCTGGGATAGTCATGGCTACAAGGAGGAAATAGAGGAGAGACGGCGGTGGCAGCAGCAGGAGCAGGAAGAGGAAGTGGAGGAAGATGAGATCTGGGAATGTCTGTAGCTCAATGCAAGAACACGTGCCTAGCATATGAAAAAAATCTGGGTTCCATTCCCAGTGCCCAAATCACCATTATTTCTCAATTATCATTACTATTGTTTCTCAGCTGGACGGCCTAGACAACAGAATGATTTCAAGGCCAGCCAAGGAAATACACTGAGACTCTATTTCAAAACAAAATTATGAAATGTGGTGTGGATATAGCTTAGTAAGGTGCCTATCTACGTGCACAAGGCCCTAGTTTGACCCCCAGTGCTGAGAAGGAAAGAAAAAAGCTGCAATCCTCTTAGGAGGCTGAGGTAGGAGACAGCTGTCAAGATTCCAAGACCAGCCTGAGTTAAAGATTTCTTGTGTGGGAGTGGGTGGAGGGGTTGGTGTCCTAGGCTTACGTCTGTAATCCCAGCACTGGGAAGACTGAGGAGGGAGGATTATCATGAGCTCTGGGCCAGCCTAGACTTCAGAGTAAGACCCTATATCCAAAAAAAAAAAAAAAAAAATTCCCCTCTTTTTTTCTTCTCATTCCTTCCTCTTTCCAGTTCCTGCCTACCACCAATATGAATTTGATTCTAGGATGTGTCTATGAATTTACTTATTCTGGGTGTTTTATATAATGAAAACAAAAATGTAACCTTCTGTAACTAATTTCTTTTATTTAGCATAATGGTTTTATTTTGTTTTGTTTTGGTATGGTTTCATTTTGGTTTGGTTTGATTTTTCTAGACAGGGTTTCTCTGTGTAATAGTCCTGGCTGTCCTGGAACTCGCTTTGTAGACAAGGCTGGCCTGACATTCACAGAGATCCACCTGCCTCTGCCTTCCAAGTGCTGGGATTAGAGGCGTGCACCACCACTACCAGGCCATAATGTTTTTTTTTTTAAGGTATTTGTATTGTAGTGTGTATCAGCACTTCTTTCTCATGGTTGCAAACAATCACACTGAATGTATAGAAAACAACGTGTTTATTCACATTATTTCCTCATTTGGCCTTAGACTTATGCTGTTATGAACATGTGTATACATGTACTTGTTTGAGTACCTGTTTCAATTTTTCTGTTATATACTTATGTATGTAATTGCTGGGTTGTGGTAACTCTTATGTCTAATTTTTAAGGAACCACCAGACTGTTTTTTCATAGTAACTGCATCACTTTACATTATCATCAACAAAGTTGAAGAGTTGCAACTTTTCCTATCTTATTTTCCATTTTTTAGAAACTATTATTAGGGGCTGGAAAGACGGCTCAGCAGTTAAAAGCACTTGCTATGCAATCAAGAGGGCCAGAGTTTGGATCATAGCACCACATAACAAGCTAGGTATTCCACAAATGCCAGTAACTACAGCTCTGAAAGATCCAAGACCCTCTTCTGGCATCTGCATGTGCACACCAGTTAACACATATAAACACATACACACAAGATAACTAAATACATAAGCCAGTAAAAAAAAATTTAAAGTCTGAAAAGAAACCAAAAAGTCCAAACTTTCTTTTTTTTTTTTTTTTTTTTTTTTTTTTTTTTTTGGTTTTCTCTGTGGCTTTTGGAGCCTGTCCTGGAACTAGCTCTGTAGACCAGGCTGCTCTCGAACTCACAGAGATCCACCTGCCTCTGCCTCCCCAAACTTTCTTTTCTTTTACATATACAGGTTCTCAATGTGGAGCATGGCTGGCCTGGAACCTGCTAAGTAGACCACACTGGCCTGAAACTCACAGAGATCCGCCTGCCTCTGCCTCCTGAGTGCTGGGATTAAAGCTGTGTGCTACCACACCCAGCTGAAACTAATATTATTGCTATTGTTACAGCTGTGCTATTCTCGATGGTATAAAATACTCTTAGCTATGATACTTCTGCTTATCTCAGGAGCAGTTTTCTGACCTCTGACCCCCTTTAGCTTTGATCACCCTCAGCATATAAGCTATAAGAAATGGGCCTAGGAGAAAGCTGTTCCCGTTCATGTCACAGTGCCAGTCTAACGTCCTCCATGAAGACCCCTCCTGCTGACTCTCATCATCCAGACCTAATCTCATGGAACCAGGATTCTCGTCCTTATATTAGCTGATCTTTCCATCTAGAGTATTTGTCTGTACTTTCTTCCTTTTGCTTTTATGAAGCAGAGTTGGGGTTTGATAAAGATATTTTAACATATACTTAAGTATAATTGTTGAGAAAGGCTCTCAGAAAAAAAAATAAAACATACCCAAGAACAGAGTTTTGGGCTTTTCAAAGAAGAGTTATGGCAAATAAGACATGCCCAAGTGTGAGTAATGGCCCTCATGGGAGATCTGCCTTCAGTTTCTTTCCCACACACTTCAACCCTCACATACACAGGATTTCACTGAACCCGGTGGACAACTACCCCAAATTTTCCTGGCTCAGCCTCCTGTACAAGACTGGAGATGGACACCACCAAGCCATGATAGAAAATTTGGTCTTTCTTGACTATATTAAAATAAGAAAAGGATGGCAAGGCTAACTACTCTCACCAGTTAGAACTCCAGAGCTGAACTATTTAGTAAGTATGTACTGCTACATCAAAAGCCTTTTTAGTCTTTCCCAACTACCCATGGACACAAAGTTTTCAGCAATCAAGTCCCTTCCCTCTGTATAAACCCAGTGATGGCAGCTAACAGCTAACTGACATTCACTCTCTATGTGTTCCTTAATAGTTTTAGCCTTCCTTCTTCAGGTTGTTTCCTTCATCTACAATGTCTTCTCTTGGAAAATCCATGGAATAAAGCTAGGCTCTCTCTAAAAGACAGAGATCATGTGTCACTTTTTTCCCTGGACCTAGTCTGAAGTCCACAGTCAGAGCACTAGTAGAGAACAGTGGTTTCAGTGTGGCTCTGTGGAAGTGGAACCTAGGACCTCATGAGTGCTAGGCAAGCATTCTATCACCTGAGCTACATCCCCAGCCTGGAATGATGATGCTATTGTTATTATTTTGCTGACCTTCCCTGTCACATGGGTACCCTGTCCTTTTAAGAAACAAGCTCCACACACTTCCAACTTCCCCACTCTCTTCCACTGAGGCAAGCAGATCCCCTGTCTCCTTTCCAGCCTGCTCTCTCTTTTCCTGTCCCTCTTCTGAAGAGATAACTACTGTCCCTCTCATCTCTTTCCCCTTTCCTCCTTCCTCTCCTTCCTTTTCCCCTCCATAACCCACTAAATAAACTCTATACCCCAACTCTCTCTCTCTGCATGGCTTATCTGTCTGTCTCTCACTCACCCTGGTCTCCCACCCACCAAAGGGACCTGTTGAGGCCTCTGGGGACCTGCTGCTGCCCCTCATGGGACTGGTCCACCACCATGTGTTTATAAACAGTAACAGCTATTCCACTAGGAAATAGGAAATAGGTTGGTTCATTTAGGTCTTCCTATATAATCCTGCACAATACTAGCAAAAAGTAAATCTTTCCTTAAAATATGTAATGAATGAGTAGATTAAATGTATAAATATGGGAGACTTAAACAAGAATATTTCATATTTCCACACCAATGGGATAATGAAGGTGCTTTCCTGTAGGGGTGCCTATGAGACCCAGAATTTCAGCCTAGTCACTCCCAGTGGCTTTAGGCTCTATGCACAGCAGTAGACTTCTACACACGACTCACAGAGAGGAGGTCCAAAGAGCACAGTGTCCAGGGCCTTCAGCTGCAGCTTCTGCCTGTGGCTCCGATCTGTCATCTTCAGTACAGTCCCTGTCATGGTGGTGTTGGTTACAGCTAGTCTGTTAAGGGAAAAGAATAGGGATCAGGTTTGAGACATCAAAAAATATTCATGAACACATTCAGCTTTTGGTGACTGCTCTCCTCTGCACTCTAGAACACAGAGTCTGAACAAGTAAGATGTTTTGTTTGTTTGTGGTCTTTTTTAATGTGAATGAGTGTTTTATCTACATGCATGTCTAGTGCCAGATGCAGGCAGTACCCACAGAGGCCAGAAGAGGGCTCTAGGTACCCTGGAACTGGCGTTACAGATGACTGGGCCACCAAGTGGGTGCTAGCAATTGAACCTAGGTTCTCTGGAAAAGCAGCAAGTTTTTTTTAACTGCAGAGCCATCTTTCCAGAATGAGTAAGTTGTCTCTAATACGGAGCATTACTAAGAATTTGATCCCTTTCTATCCACAGTCTCCTGAGGACTCTGCCCTAGAAGGACTAACAATCTGTGGCAAATCCCATAGTTAATTACTTTTTTTTTTTTTTTTTTTTTTTGGTTTTTCGAGATAGGGTTTCTCTGTGGCTTTGGTGCTTGTCCCGGAACTAGCTCTGTAGACCAGGCTGGTCTCGAACTCACAGAGATCCGCCTGCCTCTGCCTCCCTCCCGAGTGCTGGGATTAAAGGTGTGCACCACCAACGCCCGGCTTTAATTACATATCTTTATGCTTCTTTTTATTTCTTATTTCTCCTTCTTTTTCTTGCTGTTGTTGTTTTATGTATGTATGATATGTATGAGTATGGGCATGCATGTGCCACAGTGTGCATGTGATGTCTAAGAATAAATTACAGGAGTTGATTCTCTCCTTCCAAAATTGTTGTAGGGGGATTTCTCATTTCTCCCATGAGAAATAATCCAGGCTACATAGTCCATGAATTTCCAAAAAATCGTCCTGCCTCCACCTCCCATTTCACTGTGAAGTGCTGGGATTACAGATATGCACCACCACACCTTGCTTTTTCCTTTCTTTTCTATTTTTTTTTTTTTTCGAGACAGGGTTTCTCTGTGGCTTTGGAGCCTGTCCTGGAACTAGCTCTGTAGACCAGGCTGGTCTCGAACTCACAGAGATCCGCCTGCCTCTGCCTCCCAAGTGCTGGGATTAAAGGCGTGCGCCACCATCGCCCGGCTTTTCCTTTCTTTTCTTTCTTTTTTTTTTTTGGTTGTGGTACTCAAATGCATCCCAGGCTTACACAGCAGGTGTCTTACCAGCTGAGCATCTCACCAGTGATTTCTCTTGTGTTTCTGCTTTCAGAGATTATCTGGATTATTATATATTAGTCCCTACATTTCATCGCACAAAAATATGCTCTCCTGTCCAGTCCAGATCAAAACAACATGTTCAATGACCCACTGGTTCTTGGGCCTTCTAACCCACTGCTATTATATATAAACCTGCTTATGAACAAAACCGAGTTGGCCCTATTATCAAGCATTTGAGTAATTGCAAATACTGTTTACTCCTAATAAGATTAGTGTAGTGTTTTGACCTTTAACCACACTGATAATAAGACCTTGTCTTATTAAGATAATAAAAAGACCGAAGAAAAACTGGACTTCATCTTTTTTTGCTGAAACACAGCAGGTATAGAAGGAAAGTAGTTTAAGATTAAAAAAAAATAGTGGAAACTATGTGCCTGGGCTCCCTAAGGGCACATTGAACACTATACTACTCTGTACCACTGGTTATCTTTTCCTCAGCTGGAAGCCTCTGACATCATAGTGTGTGGTTTCTACTTCTGTCTGAGCATGAAGGAGTCGCAGCTACTTCCCCCTCTGAACTTAGAAGGCAATCAAGGGCACCTACAAGAGAGGTAATGGGGCACTATAAACAGTTGGTCAGGAGATCTGGCTTCTGGTCCTAAGCAATCTCACTTGTCTGATTACAAGGGGCTTGGTTTCTTCCCTCAGACCTCAATTTCCTTTTGTGTATATTTTTATTTTACTTATGTTACAAGGCCTCTATGCATCTTTGGCTGCCCTGGAACTCATGTCGACCAGAATGGCCTCCAATTCACAAAGATCCATCTGTTTCTGACTCTTGGAGTATTAGGGCTCCACCTGGTCTTCTGTGTAACTTATATAAAACGGGTGTTTTCTGAAAACCTGGGGGCCATTAAAGTCCTCTTAAGGTCACTTCTGCAAAATGGATTTCATATTATCACCATATTTCCTACAAGTTAATTCTCACTGGCACCAATGAGCTATAATGGTATCTCCTTTTAAGTAATAAGAAGGAAAAAGGCATCCATATTTACAAACACTGCCTAATAGTGTTCTGATGTTTTCATGTAACACTCATTGAGCTTTGAGTCCTCACTACAGACTTAGTAACTAAATCAATTCTCTTCCTAAAAAGTTTGTTTGTGGATGGTGGGGGAGGCATGTTATATGGTGCATATGTGGAGATCAGAGAACAGCTTGTAGAGTCAGTTTTCCCTTTCCATGATGGGGGTCTCAGGGATTGATCCCAAGTCATAAGATTTAGAGGGAAGTACTTTACCCATTGAGCATGCCTGGTATGTACTAAGCACCCAATAAACAGAAGCCATTAGTATGAGTCTCGGGAGTGATAAGAATTATCACACAAGAGAACAAATACAAAGTGGCCTTTCTGCTTTATACAGCAAACACACAACTGGCATGAGAATAGCAGCTTTCACAGACTGTTGAGGATGAAGCTTTACTGAATTGTCCACAGCAACCTTAAGGCAGACCCCTTCCCAGCCTGTTCCCTACTCCCTCAGGAGAAAAATCCAGCCCAGTTCCTAACCTTGGCATGGCATGGCCAGTAAGCTGCAACTTCCGGAAGGTCTCCTCATACTGAGGCAGCTCCACATACGTAATCAGCCACTGTATCACCTCATCCACGGTCCAGTTGTATACTGTGGAAAGACAAGAAAAAACATTACTCCAGAAATTTCCTTGCTTTAGTTGTCCTTTTTCCTCCTGGTAGCTGTTTGCTTTTGAGTATGAAAGCTGACAACATTGAAGAGATTTATGATACTCTGAAGCATGTGCCTTGACTTATATTTGCTATTGTGGTCACACTGACTTAATACTTACCATGTTTGTGAACTTAACACTCCCTTGTCCATAACACCTACCCATAAGTCTGAAAGGATTAGGCACTATATAATCTACTAATATGAAACTCTAATACAATAAAACTATCATTGTTTGGTTTCAGCCAGAACTGACCAAGATAGAATAAAAAGCAATGTTTCAAGGGGAAAAAAAAACCATTCCGTATTTTGAATGTGGTGATTATATAAATGCTAACATCTACCATCATCCATGAAACTTTATATCTAAAATAAATATGTTACGGAGCATAGTGCCTCATGCCTATAATCCCAGTATACAGGAAGCTGAGGCAAGATGATGGTCATGAATTTCAAGCCAGTCTGGGCTAGATAGTAAGTATGAGGCTTGCCTAGACTACACAGATAAACCCTGTCTCCAAAAAAAATAATAATACCTGTATCTTTTTTATGTCTCGATAAACTTAATTTAAAAGTATTTTTAAACTTGACCATGCGGGAACACACTTATAATCCTAGCTTTGGGGTAATCTGGGATAATGTTAGCACTGAGGATACTGAGAAAGAAAGAAAGATCATGAATTCCAGACCAACCTTAGCTACATAATGAATTTGAGGCTACCTCTATTTCAAAACAAAATTATATACATATATATATATATATATTTAGAACTCATATATCCCAGGTTGGCTTTGCACTCAATGTATAGCTGAGGATGACCGTGAACTTCTGATCTACTTCATCTCTCGAATGCTACAATTTCAGGTAAGTACAACCATACCTAGTTTACTTGGTGCTGGGCATCAAACATAGTACCTTGTGTATCCTAAGTAAGTACTCTACCAACTGAGCTACATCCTAGGCCAAAATAATGACTTTTTAAATTATAAATGTTATCAGGACTGAGAACAACCATCCATCCAATTTGACCAAATATTCACAACGACCCACATAATGCCAAGCTTTCTAGAAGTTGTTTTCCAGTCCACAAACTTAATTGCATCAGTGAAGCATGGATTAAAGAAATGGACAAAGGACTGGAGAGATGGTTTAGCAATTAAGAGCACTTGTTCTTGCAGAAGACCCAGATTCAATTCCCAGCACCCACATGGCAGTTTAAACTGTCCATAGTTCCACTTCTAGGATGTATAAGATACACAGATATACATGTGAAGAAAAGTCACTGAAATAAACCTAAAGAAAAAATTTTAAAAAGAGACCCGATCTTTAAAACAAGCAAACAAAAAAACCTCAGATATTCCTTTGGTAGTAGGCATAACCATACCTATCAATCTCACAGAAACTACAGAGGCTGGCAATTTGGAATATGTCCCTTCATTCTCCTGCTTCCACTAAAATATGACTACCAGAAAGACAACCAGAAAGGCATCTTGAATGAAACAAAGTTGAAGGCAAAACTGATTCTACCCCAATGCTGTCAGAACATGTTGGATCTCAGGATAAAAGTGCCGATGCTGAGTGGTTTTGAGAGTAGCTGAGGCGATCAGCAGAGACACAGGAGGTGAGAGGGAAAGATGCTGGGAGAAGAAATGAGGCAGGTATACTGAATGTGCTCTAAGACTGCTCCGAAAAGACAAGATGACAGACTTACACAAAGGGTGTCTAATCACGGCTGGTTAAATGTCTGGTTCCTAGTCGAGAATACATTGGAAGAAAAGAAAAATTAATTTCCAATACATGCATTCAAACCTCAAAGTTTGAAAAGGATAATGGAGTTGATGTTAAGAAAATACTAAGAAAAGTATAATGAATTAGCCATTACTACTAAAATGAAAATATATCCTAACACATTACCAACATATTAATTCACTATAGTCTGGAACATCTGGAAATGAAGGATAGGAAAGCGATACACATGAGGCAGACAGACAAGTGCCAGCCTGTACACTACAGAAAACAGCACAGTGCCGTGATTGTGCCAAGGAATCTTGGTCTCATCCAACACAAAGAAGCCTTTCTGCTTGGCATTAGAGTGGAAGGAAGGCACACCATTTTTATTGGTAGAAAAGCCTGAGGCCAGCGGTGCTTCAAAGGCCTTTTGTCTACTAAGAAGACGCCTTAACACAAGCCTAGGCATGGATTCTTGGCATGTTCTAATTAGCACTCTCCACAGACATAGAGACTAGCAAGAGTCGCTCTAGACCAGTGGTTCTCAGCCTCTGAATCAGTGACATTTGGATGGGTTTATCTTTGTTGTAGGGACTGTGTTCTGCATTACTGCAGGACATTTGACAATATCTCTGGCATGAACACACTACATGCCATCAGCACACTGCTGGCTGTTACAACAAAAATGTCTTTCTTCAGGTACTGCGAAATTTGTCCCTGGGAAGACAAACTTGCCCCCTGCTCCCAAAGCTGAGAATTACTGTTCTAAATACTGTATTGAGACAGAGGTTATCTAAGAGGATCACTGTACCCCAAGGATAGCTTCTGACCAATCACTCCCTATACAGCTAAGCTACAGGGAAAAGAGATAATGGTTTCAGCATCATGCCAAATCTCAAAGCAAAGTTTTGCTTGTTTGTTTTTATGTATTATTCAGTTACCTAGGCAGCAGCCCCATCTAGGCAGGACTTGCCAGCATGGTGTCATCCACCTAAAGTACTGCAATCTGAACAACATAAGCCATAATGAGCTGTATCCTATATGTTATCTGTATCTCAGATAGCAACTCTGAGTTCCAACAGGATCTCACTCAACAGTCTAATTGAAATACTAGGCTATCTTATCCCTAAGACTCAAGTTCCTAAAATTTAAGTCTTGTTCTACTTTTTCATTCTATGTTGTTGTTGTTAGTGTCTTTGTCGTGTTTGAGGTGGGATCTCATTTAGGCAATGTAGGTCCTCATACTCACTATGAAGTAAAGGATGACTCTGAATTCCACTTCTTCATTGAGAGTGATGACAGGATTACAAGCACACACTACCAGGTTCAGACCGTATTCTCAATCCAAAAGAGAAGAAAATAGAAACTCTGGGCCAAGCTAGGAAGAGGGCCACAGCAAGAACAGAGTGCTCACTATCAATAAGAGACTACAGAATTCAGCAAGAAAAGCTTATAAGACATCAGATACAGATGACTGGCATATCCAAATCCCAGGAGGACATCAGAGCAAGAGAATATCATAAAACCACACACTTCATCAAACCGTCCATGTGGTCCCTAGAATACCAAAGACACCCTCTATAGGGAAAATGATGAACAATACTACACAGAACAAGAAAAGTCATACTCTAGTGTCTCATAACAGCTATCAAAAGAGATATTCTTGCAGAATTATATAGGGAGAATCATTCTTTATTGAATATATATAGCTACCAGTAGGTTCTTGTGTTCCAGTAGATGACTCTCTAACCCATGTACACATAAAGGCAGCAAAAAAATGAACTTAGTGGGTTATTAAAACAAACAAACATGATGTTGAAAAATTGAGTGTTGGGAGGAACTGGCGAGCTTGGGAGGAGGACTAGATGAGATCATATTTCATTGTATGCATGTATAAAATTCTCAAAAATATAGAAAACTTTTAAAAGAGAGCATCTACAAGGTGCTGTCATCTCCAATCTTTTTCTTTGTTTTGGGATATGTTCAGTTGCTTTGTTGATTTTATTTTGTGAGACAAGAGAAACATGGAGTTCGTCCTAGCTTCAAATTTGCTAAGTAACCAAGGTTGGCCTTGAACTCCTGGTCCTCCAGTCTCCATCTCCAGAATACTGGGATTACAGGCTTAGCCCTGAAAGACTTGTATTATAAAGTATATAATACAAATTTGAAGCTAAAGACCTTAATTTCCATCTTATTTGCCATGGACTAACTGGGATAAATCAATTAATTGCTATGAGCCTCAATTTCCCTTTCTGTAAAACATTCGCTGTCACTCACTAAACATTTATTTATTTATCCCAGTGCTGGGATTAAAGGCGTGCGCCACCATCGCCCGGCTCACTAAACATTTATTTTGTACTCTTCCAAGTTAGGCACTGGAAACAGAGCAGTGAGAAGAAGGAGATCCCTATTCCCAGGTACTGTTTGTAGCTTATAATCTAGCACTACCCATCTATAGTAATTGTACATACATTCATTTTTTAAAAACAAAACAAAACAAAAAGGAGTTCACTGGCTGGAGAGCTGATTATATAGCTAAGGAAACTTATTTTTTATTTATTTATTCATCATGTATACAACATTCTGCCCACATGTATGCTCACATGCCAAAAGAGGGCACCAGATCTTATTACAGATGGTTGTGAGGTTTCTGGAAATTGAACTCACAACCTCTGGAAGAGCAGCCAGTGCTCTTAACCACTAAGCCATCTCTCCAGCCCCCAGAAACTTATTAATATTACAGAAGACCCTGGTTCAGTTTGCACATGCATATCAGGGGGTTCACAACTGCAACTCCAGTTCCACACATGTAGCATACATAGACTCATGCAGGCACACATATACATACTAAGTAAGTAAGTAAGTAAGTAAGTAAGTAAATAAATAAATAAATAAACAAATATTCATTTTAAAAAACAGAGTGATCAGAATTTGGGTAGACAGAGATTCATGCACCAAAGAAAGAAATAAGAAGAGCAAGACCCAGAACTACAAGCTGTGGTTCCTGCTTGGAGAACAGATTTCAGTTTGTCTGGAGTTAGTTCAAGGTCATGCATAAAGACAAGGAAATAAGAAGCTACTGAAGCCACAGGATAGGTGCTTGAAAACAGGTTGTCTCCAATTCAAGAGTAAGTCATGGGGATAATTATTAAACACCCCTACTTGCTAGATCACACTCAAGAACCTAGAAACACAGCAGAATACTAAAGTCACATTTCCCCTGGTGTTTATGATTCTGAGGGTAAACACAAAACAGGCAGTCTAACTGAGCCTATGAGATGGCTCAGTGGGTAAAGACACCCAAAAAACACCTACTACCAAGCCTGACAACCTGAGTTTCAATCCCTGGGGCTTGCAAAGTGAAAGAAAAAAAGCAGCCCCTGCAAATGGTCCTCTAACCTCCATACACTCACACACTAAAATCAGCCATTATTACAGCCCAAGCCTAGCAGGTAGGTGATCTCTGTGAGTTCAAGGTTAGCCTGGTCTATGTAGAAATTCCAAGCTAGCCAGGGCTACAGAGTAAGACCATGCCTTAAAAATAAGTAAATAATGTAACAAAGGAAAAAGAAAAAAAACCACAATAAACACATGAAGTGATAAAAAGTCCATTATTAAAAATTAAGCAGGAAGAGGATAAAGGTAAAAAGAAAAACATTTGTTATTGTTTATTTTTTTTGTTTTTTAAAAGAAGAAACAGCTTCTCTAGTGAGGTGACATTTCAGTGCAACATGAAGCTGTGAGTCATGTGGGTACTTGGGGTAAGGGCACATCAGCAGAAGGGACAATAAGTCTCACTCCTAGCACTTCAACTACAGCTATTCTCCAGAGATGCGCCAAGGCTGATAGTGGGCCTCAGCCAATCTTTTCTCTTGCCAGGAAAAGAATAAGCAACACGAAACAAGCTCCTGAGTCAGTATCTCTCATATAATAGACTTGGGGCACCTCTAGACGAAGCCCTCATCTATTTCTGTGGTTTCAAACCCGTGTCCCAAGAGAATTATGTCTACTAGGAAAGTTGCCAAAACCTTTGGGTCTCCTTCACACAGCTATTAGTGAATTAGCTGGTCACCTGGTCAGCCTCAGTCAGTCATTTGGGCTGTCAGTCAAACAGCAGTTACAAAGGTGGACTCTATAATCTTGTGCCTTGAACCAAACATCACTTATTAAGTGTAAGACCATGAACAAGCTGCTAAAAGTTTCTTCATCTCGTTTTTGCTACTTATAAAATGGTGATAAGCAGAGCTCTCACAAGGGTATAGTGAAGATATGAGGACCTTCCTTTCCTATAGTAAGTTCTAAAGAAATAGCAGCTAGCCAACCACCTATGGCGGCACACACCTGGAGCCCAGCCTCGGCTACGTTTTCTATCACCACCATTCATTGATTCACTCAGTCACAAGTTTATCAGTGTATTTACTGTAGAAGGCGGTGGGTATGTTACCAGCACAGAGACAACTCTTCATGAGCTCCAGCCTTAAAAGTTCTCTCAGAAAGAGGAGGAAAAAATTCACTGAAGCGGCAGGTGAGTATGTGATTAAGGACACTAGCTGCTCTTCTAAAGGAATTAGGTTCATTCTCAGTACCCAGTGACAGCTTACAACCATCTCTAACTCCAGTTCCACTTCTGGAGATCTCTTCTGTCCTCTGTGGGTACCAGGCATACACATGGTGCATAGCTATACATGCAAGCAAAGCACTATTTTAAAAAATAGTAATTTTAAAATTAATTGACCAATAGCTGAGGGTTTTTTTTTTTTTTTTTTTTGCTTATTCTAAATATGAGCAAACTATAGCAGTTACAAAATCCTCCCAAAGTGGCTCTATTTAAATGGAGTGTAGCCTGGAACTGGGTTGCCTGAGACGCTCCCTCCCCGCTACCTGGGAATCTTAATTTCCTAGTAAGATGTCAATATCAAATTCTGAAACATCACTGTAAAAATAATCTAGGCCTTGGGTGTAGGCGTCATGACAGGCCCACTCTGCTAGGTTACTGTGTGAACTCTGATCTATTAAACCCCAAGAGGACACTCTTAAAGGCCATGTGCAGTGCTACAACAAAGCCCAGAGGAAGCAGGCGAGAGAAACACTGGCAGTGCGGCCACACAAGGCCAGAACAACTCAGCTGTGAAGTGTGAAACTGTGAAAGGGAACAAACTCTGGACTTCTTTCCTAGTTTGGGCTGAGTACAGTACTAAGTGTTAGAAATGGGATCATAGAAGATGCTGACCTCAAGCAAACTGACAGGGAGACTGTAATTAGTGTGTTAAGTGTTACGTGAGATAAACAGAGGAGGCTGTGGGAACACAGCACCCATTATCTAGACTGTGATTTTCAGGAAAGATTCCAAAAGGAGATATTTAAATTGAATGTTTAATTGCTTTTGTTTGTTTGAGGCAGGGTCTGAGGTAGTCAAAAGTGGTCTCCAACTCTATGTAGCCAAGGATGATCCTGAACTCTTGACTCTTCTGCCCCCATCCCCCAGCTGCTGAGATTTACAGGAGCGTGTCATTCATTACACCTGGTTCACACAGTCCATGCTGAGAACAGAGCCCAGGGTTTCATGTACGATAGGGCTCATATACTATTCTTCAAGACCACTCCCTTTCTTTAAGACAGGGTCTCTCTACATAGTCTTGGCTGTCCTGGAGCTCACTATGTAGACCAGGCTGTCCTTGAACTCACAGAGATCCTCCTGCAGTTGTCTCCTGAGAGCTAAGCCTTTTTTTTTCTTTTTTTTTTTTTTTTTTGACTTTGGTTTTTCACGTCAGGGTTTTTCTGTGTAGCCCTGACTGTCCTAAAACTCGTTCTGTAGACCAAGCTGGCCTCAAATGTAGAGATCTTTCTGCCTCTGCCACCCGAGTGCTGGGATCAAAAGCGTGCACCATCACATCCAGCAGCACCTCCCCTCGTTTTTAAAGAAAGAACCTCACTATGAAGTCCAGGCTGGCTTCAAATTCAAGGCAATTTTCCTTCTTCAGTCTTTTAAGTGCTGGCATTATAGGTGTAAAACATAACTGCCTAGTATGTATTTTTAAATTTAAAAACATAAATCAAAGTCTAGGATACAGCTTAATGTGAGAGTACCTGACTAGCACATCCAGGGCTGGGCCTAACCCTTAGTACTACAAAAATAAATAAAATAAAATGAAAACAGACAGGAGAAGATACACTAACAAGAAAAACAAAAAATAAAAACAAAAACAAAAACCCTATACCTAAAAGTAGTAGAACCTGTAGGTGTGGCCTAGCAGAACAAAGTTTGGTCATTTGTGACATACGGGTATTAGAAGCCCACATCATTAACCACACACTCTCTCTTTGCTTCCTGGGCACCATGAAATAAACAGTTTCCCTGTCGTTCATACTCTGCCTGTTTGTTCTGCCTTGCCACCTGCAAAAGGCAACAAGACTTCTAAAATTGAGAGCCAAATAAAAAATCCCCCCCTTTTGAGGAAAAGAAGATACATTAGCACCAAACAAACTTTAGAGAAAAGAATATTATACGAGATGGCTCTGTGGTTAAGAGCACTGGCTGCTCTTCCAAAGGTCCTGAGTTCAATTCCCAGCAACCACAAACATCTGTAATGAGATCTGGTGCCCTCCTCTGGAGTGCAGGCAAAATGGAGGCAGAATGTCGTATACAAAATAAATAAATAAATAAATAAATAAATAAGATTTAAAAAAAAGAATATTATACGAATTAAAGAATGCTGTTTCACAATGATAAAGGGTCAATTAATCAAGAAGACATGATAACTGTAAATCTTTATGGACCCAATTACAGAGCTTCACAATACATGAAGCAGACTACAACTAGAAACATACGTGTTCCTTTCTCAGTAAATGTTAGAGCAAGCAGCCAGAAAAGTCAACCAAGTTAAGTAGACTTAATATCATCAACCAATGACATGGTTGGCACTTAAACACTACCCCACAGAACACTGGGCCAATGAGCATGTACACATGGAACAGAGTATATGCTAGGGCAGAAGAAGAAAAAATATTTATAAAACTGTGAAGGCTTCAACTGGACATGATGGTCTGCAACTGTAATGTTAGCACAGGAAAATGGAGGCAGGAGAGTCATGAGTTTGAGGACCCTGTTATACAGAAAGTTCACAGCCAGATAACACCTGTAACCACAGCACTCAAAGGCAGAGACCGAAGGACTGCTACAAGTTTCTGTGGAAAGTCTGTAACACACAGTGAATTCTGAGCCAGCATTGAGACACTGCCTCATTGAATAGGGTGGAAAATGAGGAACGCTCACAACGTCAGTCTCAGGCCTCTACACACTTGTGTACATACCCACATACATGCATTCATATACAGGCAAGCACACAAACACATCATGCACAAAGACATATGTGGGGAAAAAAGAGGATGAAGAAGAAAGCTCTCTGGGGCTGGAGAGATGGCTCAGTGGTTAAGAGCACTGCCTGTTCTTCTGAAGGTCCTGAGTTCAATTCCCAGCAACCACGTGGTGACTCACAACCATCAGTAATAATATCTGGTGCCCTCATCAGGCCTGCAAGCATACATGCAGGTAGAACACTGTATACATACATACATACATACATACATACATACATTCATACATACATACATTCATACATACATACATCTTTAAAAAAGAAGAAGAAAGTGCTCAAATCAGTGATTTCAGTCTTCATATTTAAAAGCTGGGGGGGTGTTTATTTCACAGTCACAGGGCATAGTGATTTATTCCTGCAAGCCCAGCACTTACTCAGGAAGGAAAGGCAGATGGATCAGGCCCACCATAGCTATATGGCAGTTTAAGGCAAGCCTGAACTATATGAGGTGCTATTTTTTTTTTGAGACAGGGTTTCTTTGTAGTTTTGGAGCCTAGCTCTTGTAGACCAGGCTGGCCTCAAACTCACAGAGATCCACCTGCCTCTGCCTCCTAAGTGCTGGGAGTAAAGGTGTGCGCCACCACCGCCAAGCATGAGAGGCTATTTAAAAAAAAAAAAAAGGCCTAAGATTTAAAAGATACTCCACCAAAAACAGATGGCAACTTAAATGTATGAAAAGATGCCCAGTATCATTAATTATTAAGCAAATCACAAACTAACACCAAAATAAGACACCACTACACTATGCTAAAATTGAACAGACTGATTATAATAAATATTTACAATGAGATGGGGGAGCTCAGAGTCCCATACACTGCTAATGGGAATATGGAACAGCACAGCGACCTTGAAAAACACTAATCATTTCTTGATACCTCCCATATGATCTAGTTATTCCAGCCTAGGTATTTTCCTAGACAGAGAAAATGCATGTGACTCATACTTAAATGCTCACTGCAGCTTTATTTGTAATAAACAGAAACTAGATGTAGCTCAAGCGTCTTAACAAGACATAAATGGATAAAAACAATGGAAGTACATCTCTTCTATGTGTTAATACTCAGGAATAAAAAAGATGAGCTATTTATATATGTAAAATATGAATCCCCAAATAATTATGTCAAATGCAAGAGACTATATTTTAAAGGGCATATATTATATAATTCTACTTAAATCAAACTCTAGAAAATGTGTACTAAACTTCTTCAGTAGTTATCTGGGAAGGAGCTCTCAGAGTGGCGAGGAAGTGATGGCACAGACAGCCTTTGCTGTGCGGTGGCTCCACACTGTATGCACATGCCAAAACAGAATACAATGCACTTCAAATGTTTACAGCTTATGCCAATGACACCTCAGTAACTCATATGAAAAAGCTGCTAAAATCCAGCTATGGTAGTAGCACAGGAGATGTATATAAGATATCAGAGAGAAAGAATTTTAGGCTTGGTGGCAGACTGGAGTGTACAATTTCCCTATTATATAGGGATGGAAGTAAGACTGTTTATCTTACTTATATATTTAAAATAAAACCCAAAATTACTGTGCTAAAATTAGAACACAACATAACTGACAATTCTGGTGCAATTGTTAGAAAGAGAAATTATCTAGGGTTTCAGAGAAGAGCTTAGGGGCAGGTAGCGAGCTCGGGCCTGGACTTGGGCTCCGGCTCCTGAAAGCAGCGGATTCGCGAGCACCAGGTGCCACACGCTCGTGATCCCGGGATTTGGGAGACAGGAAAGCAGGAGAATTAAAAGTTCAAAGTTAACCTTGGTCACTTGAGGTGCAGCCTCAAGAAAGGAGAGAAAGGAGGGAATAAATGAATTTTCTTTTTCTCTCAAAATGTGGTAACAACAAATAGAAAGGGGAGAGGAAGAAGAAGCTGCATCAGCAGCAGAAAATGCAAATGGCCTGGGGATGCCCTGCTTTATGATGATGTCAGTCAGAAGTGAGAGGAGGCTGGTTAGGAACCATGATCTGAACTCGTGAAATCTGAAATAACTTCCAAGTAGTTAGTGAAAGAATTATGTTACATTATCCCACTTAATCTCTTTGCCTCATTTTCCATATCTGAAAATAGAGATAACACATAACTATAGTAACTATACATCATAAGGTTATTGTGAGAAATGAATAAACATGAGAAAAATACTCAGATTGGTGCTTAGCATGTATGAAGTACTAAAAAAGTATGAGTAGTTTCTGTTGTTTTTATTATTAAAACCAGAGCTGGTTAATGTATGATTAGCAAACTTTTCTGCTAAGATCTAAATAATACAGGAAAAATGAAAAACAAATACTGGTTTCCACTATGAATCAGAGAATGTTAACAACAATAATCATAAAAAGGAGTGGCCTAAGCCTGCTGATTCTCTGAGCATCAGTGACTGACGCTGACGCCGACACCAGCAGCGGCGCGCACGGCAGCCACAGCACCACAAGCTTTTGGTAGCTCTGGAAACTGTCCCTCTAGAGAGAATAGGTGCCTTTTTCGGAATAATGAAGCAAATTATTAGACACAAGGAGGGTCTTACTTGTCTATCAAACCACATGGTAAACCAATCTTTAAAAGGTGTATGTATATAACTTCCCAGCAGTGAGGTACTCTGCTGTACGTTAGAATGTTTTACTACTAAGGGTAAATGAGTCCCAGTACCTTCTAAAAAACTTGCTTGTCTTCCATGTTCCCGTAATTCAAAATACACTGGAAGTGTTCCAAATAGTTGCTAAATCCAGAAATAAAGTTATTACCAGAAAACTGTGGGGCTGTTTTCTAGTATTATGATTCAAACCTCTATTTCTGCCTTCCCTTTGGTCACTTTCCTTTTTAGTTACTTTTCTTTGAGCTTGTTAAAAAGGCCAAGATTATGTTTCTTGTCTCTTGCATTCTAAGTTTGTACTTATAAAACCTATTCTTAAAAACAAGGCTCCTTATCATCATGTTATTAGAGAAGAAAATCAAAATTAAACAGAAGATTTTTCCTGGCAATGCTAATATACCTCCAAAGCTCATGTCCTAGATTCAGATCTCATCAGTAGACAGCCCGAATTGCTCAGGAGCTGTAAAGACACATGAGCAGGGTGTGGAGCTTAGGGGTGGGGTTTTGCTTCGGAAGACTTCTAGAGGCTTTCTCCTCTCTGCTTCTTTACACGCTTTCTCTAAACTGATAAAACAGTTAAGTAGCAGCAACTCCCTTTTCACCCCACTGCAGAATAACGATTAGACTCCATTCCCTGCTGCAAATCTAATGAATCTAATACTCTCTGCCTATATACACATGTTCCTTCTCGGGTATAAAATTCTACAGTCCTAGATAAGAATTTGAATACAAATAAAAACAGCCTCGTTCTATTAAAAGTAGTGTTTTCTGTCATCAGATGACAAGGAAATCATTGGTCTACAAGGATCAGAGGATTTACATCTACTTCTGGCTCTCCTAAATGCATGACAGTAAACACATGATTTTATAAGCCCAGTCCTAAGTTTCCTCATCTGAAAACCAGAAAAATTACAAACAGTGTCAGGTTCCTATAGCTGCAATAGCTTAAGAGGCTAAGAAAGGAAGATCCAAGAGTCTGCGGCCAGTATGAGCAACACAGGGAGACAGTCCCAAAATTCTGAACCCATGGGTCAATCAAGTTTCTTTTTTTTTTTTTAGATTTATGAATTTTATGTGTATGAGTGCTCCATCTGCATGTATGTCTTCATACCAGAAAAGAGCACCAGATCGCATTACAAATGGTTATGAGCCACCATGTGGTTGCTGGGAATTGAACTCGGGACCTCTGGAAGAGCAGACAGTGCTCTTAACCTCTGAGCCATCTCTCCAGCCCCAAGTTTAACCTTTCTTAACACCTTGTATTAGTCAGGTGTTTTTTGTTTATGTTTTTATTTTTTTACTTTGTTTTTTTTTTCTTGTTGTTGTTTTGTTTTTGGTCAACTTGGCACAATCAAAGGAAACCTCAAATGAGAAAATGTCTCCATTAGATCGACCTGTAGGTAAGTTTGTGAGGCATTTTTTAATTAATGGTTGATGTGGGAGAGCACAGGCTGCTCATGGTGGTGCCACCTCACCCCAGGGCACCAGGTGGTCCTGAATGAAATAAGAAAGCGGGCAGAACAAGCCATGAAAGGCAAGTCAGTAAGCAGCTTCCTTTACGGTCTCTGCCTCAAGGTTCCTGACTTGAGTTTCTGCCTTGGCTTCTCCCGATAATGGACTGTAAGCTATAAACCAAATGAACCCTTTCCTCCCTAAGTTTTGACCACAGCAAAGGAACTAGGACACATATGCTCTACAAGACATTGGGAAAAGACTGTGGCCAATCTTTTTTATCTGCCTGTCTATCTATCTAAAAATCTATGTATTTTAGTGACTATGTTTCATAGATCCAAGGCTGCCAATGAACTTAGTGAGGATACTCATGAATTTCTGACCCTGCTGCTTCTCCTTCCCAAGAGCTGATATTATATATGTGAACCACCACAGCTGATTTATCCAGTGGTGGGGAGCAAATTCGGGGCCTTGTGCGTGTGAAGCAAGCTCCCCACCAACTGAACTACATGCCAAGTCACTGTTTCCATCGTTGTTGAGATCCAAGGACATTCCACAAAGATAAATGAAGCTAAAAACCTGCTATCTTCTTCCCTGTTGAGTTTCATAAAACTAAACATACTCTTTCCCTCAAATTTCAGAATAAAATGCTCTAGAGGGGGAAAAAAACAGGTAGTCATGGTTTAGGAGCTTTATTAGTAGAAAGATCTACAATTTTCACTGAGAAATTCAACATGAGTCAGTGATGTGCCCACTGAAGGCACCGCATTTAATTGGGCAGTGCACAGAGCTCAGAAGCTGGCAATGCAATTCAGCTCTGTATGAATCAAACCACACTTGGGAGTGAGTCTGTGACCAATTCAGGGACTTACGAAAGATATTATAAAAGTGTTTACAAAAAGGAAATCTAGATCGAAAAGAGGCTGAAAATGTTTTATTCAAGGATGAAGAACTATTCAGGTTTTTTCTGCGGGGGGAGCTAGAATTAGGAATGGGCCCGTCTTTACTGTTGCTCGACCTCTGAATCACCTGGACCCAGAAGAGGTGGGGCTCAGCAGGGAGCAGAGAACAGCAGGTGTCTTTTCTCGGGAGATTATGGGGGACAGTATGAGGACAGAAGACGAGTTAGGCTGGAGTTCAGGACATCCTGATGAAGGAAGACTTCACCTCTCTTCCCCAGCATAATGACCACAGCTCAGTATTACCACATGACTGTACACAGAATGATTTCAGCGAGTCACGCCTTGTTCAGCATTTTTTGTCCATGTCTTTTAGAGTCAGGCACCTACTCATCTCCTCTCTTCTAACCTCTGACAACTAGGGCTGACAGCCAGGCTGCCCGTTACCTTCAGATGCCTTCCACGCCTTCCACAGGTCCTCCACGCTGATAAGCTTATCCTCACCATGGAAGGTGCTGTGCTTCACTGTTGGATCATGGTAATTGAGGTCTTCCCTTAGAAACTGCAAGGGAAAAGCATACAAGTCACAGGAAATACTTGTGAACCAGCCCACCAAGATCTCCACATAAATCATGTCTCCAGCTATACACCTCCCAACACACTGCTTATGAACTTCAGTCATGTAACATTCTTTTCTTGTAGCTTTCTTTTTATTTATTCTTTGTGCCTTTCACATCATGCCTCCTGATCCCACCCATCTCCCTTCCCCCAAAAAAATAAAACAAAATAAAAGTTACGAGAAAAAGGAGAAAGAAAAAAAAGGAAGAAAGAGAAAATCTTGTCATGGGAGCTTCAGTGTGACATTTGAGTGTCACACAGTGAAGCACGCAGTAAACTCCTAATCCATACATTTTGACATATAGGTATTATATGAAAGACTCCATTGCCAAAGAGAACATTTTTTGTTTTGTTATATGTTTTCATATGGAAACAATAGGTATACTAGAATTTTCCCTTATACTTTTTTAATTATACAAACAGTGACAGTGAATTAAACTAAAAGAGGGAACAAAGAAGAGTTGACCTTTTAAAAAATGTTTATTATGTTTCTGCATCCACATGCACACATGTACATATGGGTATATATATTTGCAGAAGGCAGAGGTCAACATTCTCCTCACCTTTGGAGACTGAACCTGGAAAGCATCCATTTGGCTGGGCTGACTGGTTAAGTGAGCCCCATCTGCCCACCCACACCAGCCTGGAGGTGCAGATACATGCTGAAGGGCTCAACTTTTATATGGATGCTGGGGATCAAAACTCAGGTACTCACACTTGTATGGCAGGCACTTTACCAAATGAGCTATGCTCCTATTAGCTACAATTCCTTAGTTTATTTGTTTTAGGACAAAGTCTCAAGTAGCCCAGACTAACCTGGAACTTGCTATATAGCTGAGGATGACTTTGAATTCTTTTTTTAATTTTTTTTTACATTTATTTTAAATTATGTGAGGAGAGGAGTAAGGGAGGAGAGGAAAAAGTGGAAGAAATAAAGAGGAAAGGAAAACCATGTCTCAAAGGAAAAGAAAAAAAAACTAGGCTAGGCATAGTAGCCGCCTTTAATTCCAGCACTCAGGAGGCAGAGGCAGGTGGATCTCAGATCTCTAAGTTTGAAGCCAGTCTGATCTACAGAGCGAGTTCCAGGACTGTCAGGGCTACACAGAGAAACCCTGTCTCAAAAAAAAAAAAAAGGAAATAATATTAAAAGAAAAAAATGTTAAAGAAAAGGAGCATCAAGTACAGTTTTCTGTGGGCTGGAGGATAACCTAGTCTATATAGACAGTTCCAGGCCAGCCAGTCTACAGTGATACCTGGTCTTTGGCAGGGGTGGGGGGTGGGGGAGACCTATTTACTTAAATAGAAAGGAGGATGGGGCCTGACATGGTGGGAAACACTTGGAAGGCAGAGGCAGGTGGATCTCTGAGTTCAAGGCCAGTCTAGTCTACAGAGCAAGTTCCAGGACAGCCATGGTTATTCAGAGAAGCCTTGTACTGGGGAAAAAGAAAGAAAGGAAGGAGGGAGAGAGTGAGGGAATGAGGGAGGAAGGGAAGGGAAGGGAAGGGAAGGGAAGGGAAGGGAAGGGAAGGGAAGGGAGGGGAAGGGAAGGGAAGGGAAGGGNAGGGAAGGGAAGGGAAGGGAAGGGAAGGGAAGGAGGGAGGGAAGGGAAGGAGGGAGGGAAGGAAGGAAGGAAGGAAGGAAGGAAGGAAGGAAGGAAGGAAGAAAGGAAGGAAGGAAGGAAGGAAGGAAAAAGAAGAATGGGAACTGATGAAGTTTTATGTAAACTGTTGTATTTCAACTGCAATTTTTAGATTTATGTCTCTGTGTGTATTTGTGCACATAGTAAACCAGAAGCATCAGATCCCCCTGGAGCTGGACAATTCAAGTCCTCTGGAAGAGCAATATATGCTATATAATTAATATGATATATATAATATAACAATGTAATATATACTACCATTTCTCTAGCCTGAAATGTAGATGGTAATGACGATGACTTTCTTCATGCTTTACTTAAAACTGGGGAAAATATCAACTGCTCATGTCTAAGTAGAAAGGGAACCTAGAGGCTGGGAGAGTTGGTATTTAAGGAGCTAATGAAAGGTTCAAGTCTCCCCCTCCTGGCTCCACTCCTGGGTTCACATGCATGTGCAACAAGATAGCAGAGCCCCTTCTGAAGAGCATGTGCTCCGTCACTCACATTCTATGTGGCATTGCTCAGGCATAGGACTCTCAACCCCACAGACGCACAGAGTTAAATGTTCCTAGTGTACACAAAAGCACTTCTAAGCTTTAAAGCGTAACTCAGAAGTAGGTAAATACAGAAAACAGAAACACCTTGACCAAAGATGACCTTTTATGCTGCCACAGCTCCAATGTATATTCCTATCAGAGTTGTAACTCCCTTCAAAACCATATGTCCCCTGACAGAAGCTCCCAGTTATCCAGTTATAAACAGAAACATAATTTTTTTTTTTCTTTAGCCAGGCGTAGTAATGTATACCTGTAATTTCAGTACTTGGGAGGTAAGAGGAGGATCAGATATTCAAGGTTATCCTTGGCTACATATTTAAGTCTGAGACCAACCTGGGCTATACATGAGTCCACCTTTTAAAAAAAATAGTTTTTTCTCTTTCTTTCTTTCCAATATGTAGACAAGACTGGTCTCAAACTTGCAGCAATTCTCCTGCCTTTGCCTCTTGCATGTTAGGATTACAAGCATATACTACAATACTGAGATAATAATATTATATTAAACTAGAACTCCAATTCCCACTATGTTTTAGATAAGCATTAGTCATATTTCACTCTAAATATTGTTGCATATCCAGCAAATAGTTGATTTCTTAATTAGAACAATATTTAGAAGGAATAAAAAGCAACAACAAAATCAGACTACTTTTTTGGCTCTCAAAACAAGGATTTACTGTTTCAAGCTCAGAACAAGGAGCTCCTCGCTTAAGAAGGTCCAAGGAAGTTTTGTCTTACCATGGGGAATGTAGCATTGGCTAGAATGACAGCCCAGTAGCTTGCCTAAGTGCCAAAGCACCAGCTGTCACTAGGTATATTTAGCTCTATGAGCTCAGAAAGTGCTCTTCCATGAGGTAGCACAGAGCTGATCCCAAGCAGTAGTGGGTCCTGTGGGTGGCAGCAGAGGAGAAGGAAGATGCAGCTCTGGATCCCCTCACACAGACCCCGCTAGCGCACTCAGGGGCAGGGCTCACTTAGAGCCAGAGGAGCAGCACATCTTCAGGTACAGGGATCTGAGCAGCTCTCCAAGGGCTCCCCGTTAGTACCACTGTCTCCTTCCTCTGCATTCAGCCTGGACCCTCACTACATGGCTGCTATGTTTCGCAAACCAAACAGCATCTCTAAAGCGTCTTCCTCAAAACATTAAAAACCCATGTTTCACAAAATAATCTTATAAAACTGTGATTTTTTCCACTTGGTTGTGTAAGGCTGTTACTATCAGAGTGATGCAATGACAAATCTAATAACATATGTAAGCTGTAATAAATGTTTTAAACATAAAAACATCAGGCAAATATTAGCAAAATAGCAGTTACAATAATTGATTTCAAGTATTAAACTGACCTTGTATACTGAAAATTAATTTAATCATAAAAAACATGTTTCTTAGCTCTTCTTTGTATCCTAAACATCTATCAGTAATTCACTTTTTTGTTTTTGTTATTTGTATTTTTTTTTGTTTTTGTTTTTGTTTGTTTGTTTGTTTGTTTTTGTTTTTTCAAGACAGGGTTTCTCTGTGGCTTTGGAGCCTGTCCTGGAACTAGCTCTGTAGACCAGGCTGGTCTTGAACTCACAGAGATCCGCCTGCCTCTGCCTCCTGAGTGCTGGGATTAAAGGCGTGCGCCACCATCACCCGGCTGTTATTTGTATTTTGAGACTACCCTTGAACTCCTGATCTTCTTGCCTCCACCTCCAAGTGCTGAGATTACAGGTATGTACCACCATGCCTAGTTTGTTGTTGTTCATCTGGTTTTCAACGCAGGGAAATATATACATAGTGCAGGCCAGCCACAAACATGAGACCTGCTGTCTCCTGTTCCAGCACCCTCAGTACTGGAATCACAAAAGTGGCACCACACTGAGCTTATGAACTTTCATTTTAGCTGTCATAGCTCCAGGTGCCATTTATACCAAGTACTAGGACAGGAATGTTTCAGAGGTGACATAACTGTCCTCAGTGACATTCGCCCAGCTACTGCTAAAAGGTTAGGAGAGGACTGTCTTTTTTTCTTTTTGTGATTTTTGGTTTGTGAGACAGGATTTCTCTGTGTAACAGCCCTGGCTATCCTGGAACTTGCGCTGTAAACAAGGCTGTCCATGAACTCATAAGAGATCTGCCTGCCGCTACCTCCTTAGTGCTGGAATTAAAGGCATGTACTGCCCAGGAGAAATAGTCATTTCTTACTCATCTTTATACATCTAGGTCTGCCAGTTTAAATCCCAGAATGAAGAGAGGTACAGTGGTGCGCAAACATAATCCAAATATTTGTTGGGAGACTCCACTGGTCAAAGGTTGCAGTCTAACATTGCCTGGCAGCTCTTCCTGGGCTTGGCACAACATGGAGGCCCCCCCACCCCGATGAGGGCTTCCTGCTATCTACCTAGCTTTATCTGGAGATGTCTTTAGGCACCCCGATTCTATCTCAAGGATGAACCTTGACACAGTTCCGTGCAAATGCTCTTTCCCTGATGTCCACATGGTAATTAAGTAACACATTCTAGCTATTTTCATAAGGCATGCTGCCACCAATCCAGCAACATGATAAGAGAGTGCCACCTGATGCAAATTAGAGTTTGCCCCAGCTACCACCCCAATCCTATATATCCCTTACTCTGGAATAAAGTCGAGCTGTCTCACTTAAAGTTATCTCCTGGAAGGCTATTTTTGCTCTGTTAGCAGGCTGTCCAAAGCTCTGTTGTCGCTTGTACCCCCTTCATCCTCATGGACTGGTAGCAAAAGGACCATGAGAAAAAAGGAACTCCACAGTGGTGCACAAATATAATCTCAATACTTCAGATGTCAGGATCAGCATTTCAAGTTAGAAGTCATCCTAGGCTAAAGAAAGAAGATCCTGTCTTAAAACAAAGTAAAACCCACTAGAAAGAATGACCTTTATGAAATACAAGTCTAACTAGACCAATACCTCTACCTAAAATCCCATGGCTCGTAATTATCTAAGATAAAGCCCTGGTTTCATTGACATTCCTTCATACTTTGCACCCCTACCAGGCTAGAGGTCATGAAACTATAACTATAATAAGTCAAATCCAGTGTATAATCTTTTAATTTACACATCATTTTTTTTCTTTTGGGGTTTGTCTGTTTGTTTTAGTATGTATCCTAGGCTGGCCTCAAATATACCAAGGATGATCTTAAATTTCTGATCTTCCTGATTCTACCTCCAGAGCACTGGGATTACAAGCATTTACCACCACCATGCCCAGTACATGTGATGCTAAAGATCAAATCAAGAGCTTTGTGCATGCTAGGCAAGCACGCCGCTAAGAGCTGAGCCACATCCCAGCCCCACTATGTAAAACAGAACCAGAATACTGTCCAGCAAATTCATTAACATAGTATCTATAACTAACTTCATACTACAAAAGTAGAACTGAAACCAGGTGTGATGGTGTGTGCCTTTAATTTCAGAACTCAGGAGCAGAGGCAGGCAGATCTCTATGAGTTCAAAGTCAGCCTGGTCTACATAGCAAGTTTTGGAATAGTCAGGACTACCAAGTGAAACACTACCTCAAAAAAAAAAAAAGTAGTTGCTACAGAATCTTTATGGTTAGTAAACCCTAAAATATTTACTTCCCAGCTATTTCCAGAAAAAGCAACTAATCCCCCTTTAGAAATATCAAGCCATTTCAGACCCTTGAGCATGTCATGAACTTTTATAGCTCCAAGCCTTTCCACAGCATGCTCCATATGAAAGTCACTGCCTCTGTGTAGTTTTCCACACTTCTAGATAAATTAACTGAGCGTCCCTTAGCTATCTGTTCCCTTAGTTCTCAAGTACACACTTATGACAATACTCCCACAGCACTACAATTACTGTTTAATTAGCCCCTTCCTACTCGCCCTAAGTAAATCAAAACTTGAAACTATATTTACTATTTATCTTTTTATTCACTTACCTTCTAAATTCCCTAGAATACTTAAATGAATAATGAATTTAGCTCCTGAAACCTACCTACAAGTATGGGCCCTGGCACAGAGCAAGATATTCAGGCACTAAATAACTGAAAGACTGTCTCTTGAGTTTATCCTACAGCACACAGAATGCTGGACAGATATCTTAGCAATTTATACTGGCTGGAATTCAAGTCAGACCTTGCTTCTAAAGCTGGCTGCCTCGGTTTGAATTGTGGGTCTACCACTTACTTTCAATGCATCATAAACATCATCTGTAAAATGCAGGTAAGAATAATATCTCCATATATAAATCACTTACTTATGAGTTAATTTGTTATAACAGCTTAGAATAATACCTGAAACAAAGTGAGTGTGTGGAGGGCGGGGGTTAGAGGATAATATAGCTAAGTATGTACAATCCTGGGAACCACTATTATAATAATGAGAGTCCCATAGAGGATGTAGAAGACAGATATTTCCTTAGTGCCTGCTAACACAAGTCAATGTGCTAGAACTGCAATGGAGCAAATTAAGAAAAGACACAACTGTCTACTAACTTCAAAGGTTCTTTCTGTTCTACACTGAATTCCTTGCAATCCCTAACTCCACCATAAATTGAAACTAGATAGTCTTTTGCACAATCTTCTATGGTCTGAGTTCTACCTGATGCTACCAGAGCATCAACTGCGTCTTTCTCCTCTTCCTGATGGTAGTAAATTGCTAGTCTCTGAAAGTGCCCGCCCTTTCATCAGCCCAATGATTTGTACATGCTACTCCCTCACTCCCCTTCTTCTCCAGACCACACTGAGCCATCTGCTCAGATCCAGGTTGTTCATCAGTGGTCATCCTGAACATGGATAAAGCTAACTTAGGTCTTCCTCTGCGGTGACTCCTACTGTTCACTTAAGATAGCAACTTCAACTGTTTCCCAGATCTCTGCCACTAGGAAGCTTCTTCCAAAGCAGCAACAACACCCTCTCTTTTTCCCTTTATTTCCAGCACCAGCACATATAAAAGTACAGAGAATATACATCTGAGGTTGAAAATAAAGGCAGCCATTATCATGGAATCATTCTTGGTGCTGTAACGTAACATTAAGTACACGATACAGGTCAACTCCTAAGGTCAACATCTAAGGTTACAGCTTTCCAGGCACTGGGACAGAACAGCAAAGACCGGATTACTCTAACATCTCCAGTCTTGCAAACTATTAGGACCAAAGTATCCAAAACAGTCAAGGACTACGGGTTGGTGACCTTTGTTTTATGACAGAAGGACAGAAATAGATGACTAATTAGAATAATTTTCCTCAGAAAGAAAAGAACAATTGGTATCAAAAGGATGAATATACAGCACAGGACCAAATGTATCAGAAAGGATATTTGCAGTCTATGCCCATACCACCATGAACACACCCAATCTCCTTTGATCTTAGAAGCTAAACTGCATCAGTTTGGCAAATGCCTGAATGGAAAAAAAAAAAAGGATATTTACAAAAACTGCTGGGATTGAAGGTACTTGTAGCTTGATACCATGAAAAGCTAAATGGACGAGGTATCCAGTAAAACTGAGGAAGACATTCTCTGGGAACCCACAGGCCACACAGACCAGGAGAACAGATAGGCTAATGTAGATTTTCACCTCACACAGAAGTGCAAGTTCATAAGCACTAAGTGCCTACATTAAAAAAATTGGGGAGATCTCCTCCTGAGAAACTTGGGAGCATGGGTGGAGGGCAGAAAGGAGAAGAACATGAGGGAATGGGATGGTTGAGATGGGGAAATGATAGAGAAGGGGAGCAAGGAAATACATATCTTGATTGTGGGAACCATTGTGGGGCTAGCATGAAACCTGACACTAGGGAAATTCCCAGGAATCCACAAGGATGACCCCAGCTAAGACCCTAATAGAGGAGAGCGTGCCTGAACTGGCCTTCCCCTGTAGTCTGATTGACCTTAATTGTCATCATAGGACTTCATCTAACAACCGATGGAAGCAGATGCAGAGATCCACAATTAAACACTGGGCTGAGCTTCCGGAAACCAGTCGGAAAGAGACAGAGGAGCAATAATATGAGCCAAGTAGTCAAGACCATGATGGGTATTCCATAGAAACTCCCGACCTGAGCTAGGGAGAGCGCACTGACTCTGGGCTGATAGTGGTGAAACCAGCACAGGACCAAACTAGGCCACTGAATGTGGGGACAGTTGTGAGGCTTGGACAGTCTGTGGGGCCACTGGCAAAGGGACCAGGATTTATCTCTAATCCTTGTACTGGCTTTTTAAAACCCATTTTCTTTGGAGAGATACCTTGCTCAGCCTAGATATAGTGGGGAGGGCCTGGTCCTGCCTCAACGTGATGTGCCAGACTCTGTTGACTCCCCATGGGCAGCCTGACCCTCTCTGAGGAGTGGAAGGGGATGAGGTGGGGAGAGCAGGAGAAGTAGACGGAGTGGGAAGTGGGACTGGTGTGTAAAATGACAAAAGATCATTTTTAAAAAATTAATTTTTAAAAATTGGGGAGATATCATACTTATAACTTAAAAGTACAACTGAAAGCTCTAGAAAAAGGAAGAAATATCCAAAAAGTACACAGCAAGATATAATCAAACTTAGGGCTGAAGTCAGTAAAATAGAAACAAAAAAATACAAAGAATCAGTGAAACCAATATTTGGTTCTTTGAGAAAAATCAGAAAGGTTGACAGTTTCTTATGCAAATTAACAAAATTAGAATTGAAAAGGGGATTTAACAACAAACACTGAGGAAACCCAGATAATAAGGACATATTTTTAAAACCTATATTTAACCAAATTGGAAAATCTAAAGAAAATAGATAATTTCTATCTAATTTAAAATTTTTATCTAATCTAAAAGAAATAGATAATTGATATATACCTCTTCCAAAGTTAAAGCAGGACCAGATAAGCAATAAAATAGACCTATAAACCCTAGTGAAACAGAAGCAGTCATTAAGTCTCCCAACAACAACAACAACAAAGGCCCAGATGCAGGCCTAGGGGCAGATGGTTTTAGTGCAGAACTACACCACTCTTAAAGAAGAGTTAATGCCAATACTCCTCAAGTGTTTACAAAACAGAAACGGAAGGAACACTGCCCAATTCATTTTATGAGGCCACAGTTACTCTGATAACCAAACCACATAACAACCCAACAAACAAAGAGAATTACAGGCCAATTTCCCTTATAAATTTAGATGCAAAAATTCTCAATAAAATACTCGCAAACGGAATCCAAGAACATAAAGACGATCCACCATGATCAAACAGACCATCCCAGAGATGCAGGGATAGTTCAACATACATGAATCAATAAATATAATTCACCACATAAACAAACTGAAAGAGAAAAAAAAACACATGATAATCTCATTAGATGCAGAAAAGGCCTTTGACAAAATCCAACACCTCTTCATGATGAAAGTCCTGGAGAGGTTAGGGGTACAAGGGACATACTTCAACATAATAAAGGCGGTTGACATCAAGCCCAAAGCCAACATCAACTTAAATGGAGAGAAACTCAAAGCAAAAGCAATTCCACTAAAATCAGGACCAAGACAAGGTTGTCTACTCAATACCTATTCACTATGATACTTGAAATCTTAGAGCAATAAGACAACTGAAAAAGAGCAAGGAAATACAAACTGGAAAGGAAGAAGTCAAAGTATCTTTATTTGCAGATGATATGATAGTGTACATAAGTGACCCCCAAAACTCCACCAATGAACTTTTACAGCTGATAAACACATTTAGCAAAGTAGCTGGATACAAAAAATTAACTAACATAAAGCAGTAGCCCTCTTATATATAAATGACAGACTGAGAAATAAATCATGGAAACACCTTTCACAATAGCCTAAAATAATATAAAATATCTTGGGGTAACTCTAACCGAACAAGTGAAAGACTTGCATAATAAAAACTTTAAGGCATAGAAGAAACTGAAGAAAATATCAGAAGATAGAAAGATCTCCCATGTCTATGGATTGAAAGAATTAATATAGTAAAAATAGCCATCTACCAAAAGGAATCTACAGATTCAATGCAATATCCATCAATACTCCAGAACAATTCTTGACAGAATTTGAAAGGACAATCTTCAGCTTCATATGGAAACAGAAGACTTAGGACAGCTAAAACAATTCTGAATAATAGAAGAACTGCTGGAAGTCTCACCATCCCCAATTTCAAGTTGTACTACAGAGCTATAGTAATACAAACCACATGGTTTTGGCAGAAAAACAGACATGTCAATCAATGGAAGAGAACTGAAGACCCAAACATAAATCCACACACCTATGGACACCTGAGTTTTTATAAAGTCAGAGATACATACTGGAAAAAAAAGATGACATCCTCAACAAATGTGTTGGTCAAACTGGATAGTTATATGTAGAAGAATGCAAATGGATCCACACTTGTTACCCTGCACAAAACCCAACTCCATATCAAAGACCTCAACATAAAACTATATACACTGCACCTGATATAAAAGAAAGTGGGGGATAGTCTTAAACTCATTGGCACAGATCATCATTAGCACAGGAACTAAGATCCAAATTAATAAATGGGACCTTATGAAACTGAGAAGCTTCTGCACAGCAAAAGATACCATCATTTGGACAAAGTGACAGCCTACAGAATAAGAAAAGACTTTTTACCAATTATACATCATATACGCAAATATATGAGGAACTAAAAAAAAACAACTAGGTATCAAGGAAACAAACAACCCATTTAAAAATGGGGTACAGATCTAGAGAATTCTCAAAAAGGGAAAGTCAAATGGCAGAGAAACGTTTAAAGAAATGTTCAACATCCTTAGCCATCAGGGAAATGCCAATCAAAATTACTTTGAGTTTCATCTTATATCCATCAGAATGGCTAAGATCAATAGCACAAATGACAGCTCATGCTGGCAAGAATGTGGAGTATGGAGAACACTCATCCATTGCTAGTGAAGGGCAAACTTGTACAGCTACTATTGAAATCAGTGTAATGGTTCCTCAGGAAAATGGGAATCAATCTGTCTCAAGAATCAGTTCTATCACTTTTGGGCCTATACCCAAAGGATGCTTCATCCTACCACAAAGATATCTGTTTAACCATGTCCACTGTTGCTCTATTCATAATAGCCAGAAATTAAAAACAACATAGATGTTCCTCCACAGAAGAACAGATAGAAAAAAATAAATGTGGTATATTTGCCCAATTACAACTATTACTCAGACTTTAGAATGAATCATGAAATTTGAAAGTGAATAGTTGAAACTAGAAAAAAATCATTCTAAGTGAGGTCTTCCAGACCCAGAAAGACAAATACATTATGTATTCCCTTATATGTGATATTAGCTAAGTCAATGGTAACCAAACTACAATCCATAGAACCACAGAGACTAAATGCAGAGGAAGGGACTAGGGTATAACATATAGATCTTGTTAGAAAAGAGAACAGAATAGTTATGGATGGATGGGGAGAACAAGAGGATCAAGTGGGAAGGGAAAGGGGAGGACAAAGGAGGGTATATGGAGAGAGACAGATAAAAATGAGGGCTATTTGAGGGATGGTACACAAACCTAATCCAATAGAAGCTTCCTAAAATTTATACATATATGAAGACAATCTAAATGAAATCACTAAATAATGGGGAGAAAGAGTCCCAACTAGACATCTCTTGTCACCAAATGAAGTTTCCAATATCAGGACTGAGTTGCATCCAATTGAGTTCTTGGCCAAAGAGGTCTCATGGGAATCCCCAACAATCCAGTCTTTGTAAAGACTGTCTCTTCACAAACTGATAGTAAGTCTCCATTGCTAAAGGCAACACCTGTACAACTCACTGAACATGGAGAAGTTGAGCTGGTGCCTACACAGAGCCTTTACTCCTACTTTCTAGTGTCTTTGGTACAGGAAGACACTCTGCATGCTACCAAAAGGGAAATGTAAACATAAACTCTCTGATCTATTATGTCCTGTCTGCAAGATATGCTAGAGCAATCAATGGTGGCACAAAGCTTGTGGAAGTAATCAATCAATATCTGATCTGACTTAAAGCCCACTCCAGGAGACGGAATGTATACCTGACACGGCTTGGGTGACCAAAAACCCGAGACTAGATAGCCCAGAGACCTAGGATAAAAACAAATACTACCGTTTTTTTCCCCAGTACTAATAAAATTACTCCTAAAGACATTATGCTATACTCATAGATTCCTGCTCATAATCAGAGAAGTTTCCTTCTACAGCAAATGGGAACAAATACAGAGACCCACAGCCAGACATTTAAAGAGTTAGAGACCTTGGACCACTCCGCCCTAAATGGGATGTCTATATCAAATGTCTCCAACCTCCTCAAGGATCAGGGAACCCCATAGATGAGAAGGCAGAAGAAATGTGAGAGACAAAGGGGATGGAGGACACCAAGAAAACAAGACCCTCTAAACCAACTTTATCCACACACATATGAATTCACAGAGACTGAGACAGAATGTACAGGGCCTATGTGGGTCTGCACCAGTTCAGGTCCTAGAGTTGAAAGCAGTGGACACATGTGCCCACCTCACTCAAAAACAATCTCCAATAGATAACCACTTGCAAATGAAAATTTAGTTTCCTCCAAGGGGGTCTCACTGGAGGAAAAAACAAAAACAAACAGAAAACTACTCTTACAGGTAAGGCTGCATGCTCGGCAGTAGATTACCAACAGAAAACCAACTCAATGGCATCATGGAGGGTCCTTGTCTCATAATGTCACATCAGGACTCTTCCTTTCTTTTTATATGCCGTGCCAGCGCGGGCTGGAACCAAGAGTCTAGGTGGATGGTGTCCAGGTGAATGAATACAGAGCATGAGGTTGAGGTGGAACAGCTTCTTCCTTTATTCTCTTGCTGGGCTGGCTTTTATACCATGTCACCAAATGAGGAAGGGGCTGCGAAGGGACTGTAGTCTGACCCCGGCAGGTCACCATGCACTTAAAATTCCTTCCTTCCCCGCTCCAGGAGCAGAGGGAATTTATTATGCTTTCCTTGCAGATAAGCACCTTAAATGGGGGCAGGGATATCAACTCGGGGCTGCAGTTCCCACATTTATACTATTACTTTCTTAAAATTTTTTATTAATTAATTAAAGATTTCTGTCTCTTCCTCACCACCACCTCCCCTTTCCCTTCCCCCCTCCCCCAGCCAAGTCCCCCTCCCTCATCAGCCCAAAGAGCAATCAGGGTTCCCTGCCCTGTGGGAAGTCCAAGGACCACCCACCTCCATCCAGGTCTAGTAAGGTGAGCATCCAAACTGCCTAGGCTCCCACAAAACCAATAGGTGCAGTAGGATCAAAAACCCATTGCCATTGTTCTTGGGGTCTCAGTAGTCCTCATTG